>NC_134397.1:98364852-98664852 GCF_050003625.1 Haematobia irritans | reverse complement strand
GTTCGACGGTTGAATAGAGACGGGTCATGATCGAGCTGAAAAATCGAAGCAGCCGGCATGCTTATGGTAATATCATATCGAGAAAAATGTTTGTGAAGCCCTCCGAGAGCATAATGTAAGGTTAGGTGGCGGCCCGATATATCAAGCTCACTTGGACTATTCAGACCATTGTGATACCACAGTGGTGAACTTCTCTCTTATCACTGAGTGCTGCCCGATTCCATGTTAAGCTCAATGACAAGGGACCTCCTTTTTATAGCCGAGTCCGAACGGCGTTCCACATTGCAGTGAAACCACTTAGAGAAGCTTTGAGACACTCAGAAATGTCACCGGCATTACTGAGGTGGGATAATCCACCGCTGAAAGACTTTTTAGTGTTCTGTCGAAGCAGGAATCGAACCCACGATCTTGTGTATGCAAGGCGGGCATGCTAACCATTGCACCACGGTGGCTCGCCGAGAGCATAATACTCTCGAGTATATATATCGGGCCATTACCTTGTCAGGAAAAACACCCCCAGACAAAGATGTTAGATAATATTTGAGGGAATGTTATATAGTTCTTTTAAATAATTTATATTTAATTATCTTTAATTATATTATATTTAATAATCTTCTTTTGAGGAAACCTTATGTTTTCTTCCACACCTGTGCACACTTTATCAAATTGTTCCGAAAAATCTGACGATAAGTTTACCATAAAAAAAAATTACGCAACTAAACGATATTCCTACGATGCCTTTTTTCTACATTCAATATATCCGTTTTTATGTTCTTATAACTTTACAAAAATGATGCAAAAACAAATTATGCAATTAAATAAGAAAATAGTACACGTTGTTGGGTGGTTGCAATCGTTTTGAACAGGTCGAATAACACAATTCTATACCTTTCGGGAAATACCAACATTTGAATTGAATCATAGATGATAGATAGGTATGTCATAGATCATAGATGGTTCAAACAATTTGCGGCCAAAACCGCAATAATACGAAATAAAATTTTGAGGGGATTTTTCTTTACGAACGGCACAAGAGCAAATTAGTAAGCTTGAACACCTCAATATTGAAGTAGAGAGTTGCAGAAGTGATTTTTTACCTGCAGACGTTTCGCAAAATGTTGTAGACGGAATTTATTTTTTATGCCAAAATATTGAATAGCCCTTTGGTGTTAACTGTATACCGTGGAACATCCACGATCGCTTATATTTTGTCCAATGTACGAGGGCGGTTCGGAAACTTCTTAGCCTATCAATGAAAGAGAATAGTTCGTTTTTATAAAATATTTTTATTTTTCAATATAATCTCCTGAAACTTCAATACACTTAATCCAACGCTTTTCTAGCAATTCTATCCCTTGATTAAAATAGTTTTCCTCAAGGTCTTCAAAATAGTGGTTTACAACTGTAATTGCATCTTCATTTGAGGTAAAACGCTTGCCAGCACCGGGAGCTAAATCAGGAGAATAAGGTGGGTGGTCAAGCAACTCGTACTTTAATCCGTTGATTTTAGTCATCGTTAAAACACTCTTGTGCGCTGGTGCGTTGTGTTGATGAAAAATTATTTTTTTGTGTTGTAAGCCAGGACGTTTTTCTCGAATTTGTACATTTAATTGATCCAAAAGGTTGCAATATTACTCTGAATTTATTGTTTTACCCTTTTGCAGAGAGTCAATCAATAAAATACTTTTGAAGTCCCAAAAAACCATAACCATAACCTTACCAGCCGATTGAATTGTTTTTGCCTTCTTTGGGACACTTCCTCCAGCTTCAGTCCATTGTTTGGATTGTTCTTTTGTATCTGGAGTATAACGGTGGATCCATGTCTCATCAACAGTTATGAAACGACGCTTAAAATCCATTTTATTTCGCTTAAAACGATCCAAACAAGCTTGAGAAATGTTCTTATGCGTTTTTGATCGACTGTTAACAAATGCGGCACCCATCTTGCAGAAAGCTTTTACATCTGTAGTTCTTAATGCTAAATTAAATGGACTCGATCATTTTAGATGCCCATGATATTAGCAATTTCACGCACTGTTATTCGTCGATCATTTAATACCATATCATGCACTTTGGCTACAATTTCTGTTTCACTACGTGGTTCATCTTCAATGCTTGTACGACCACGTTTAAATTCAGCAACCCAAATTTTTACTGTTGCATATGAAGGAGCACTTTCAACTAACGCATTCACCATATGAATTTCACACATTCACATATGAATTTCTTGTCCCGATAAACCTTTTTTAAGTAAATATTTATTGACAGCACGCATTTCTAATTGTTCCATTGTAAAAAAATTGTGAATGCGTCTGTTTGAACACCTGTTTCTATATTAATGAGTTGCCAGATCGAAACAAAATTTAACATTTGTTCACAACAGAAATGGAAGTTTCCAAAACACTTAACTTTTTTCAGTTTATACCGCGATTTTTGTGCTAGGCTAAGAAGTTTCCGAACTGCCCTCGTAGTTTAGCTATTTTATTTCCATTCAGTTATATTTCTGTGTAAAACAATAAAATTTACTTGTTTCAGTAAAATAAAACGTAAAAAAGAAACAAGTAAGTAAAGTCTAAAGTCGGGCGAGGCCGACTATATTATACCCTTCACCACTATGTAGACCAAAAATTTGTGTTACCATTTCAACTCCTTCAAATTTGTTGGGAGTTATTATGAAGGATTTTATTAGAAATATTAATATAATTTATATACAATATGGAGACAATTTTTTGTACTTCTATAAAATCTCTAGAATTAAAATTTAAATCGGCTAACACCCTGGGATGAAACACACTGTTAGTTACAAAATATGGGAAATATAAAGCTAGAGCAATTTTAATGCAATTGTACGAAATAATGTTTACGATTTATCGAGCGAGAAATACGTATTAGAGATAACGGAAAATTTAAGTAATATTTAAAATTTTTGCTACAGTGGCGCTTTTACAAGGATATTGGTTAAATCTCGGCATTATATGTGGTCAATTGTGGGTTGTGATATATTATTTGGCCTAGTTTAATTAAAACTCGACCGTTTTGTGGAAAGTGTGGTATTACACTGTGAAATATGACTACGAAATCTGAACCAATTAGATCAAAAAGCATATTAAATATATACTCTGTGGAAACTATCGAGTCAACTGAAGGAAACTCCCATTGAAATATGAAACATTCTACTCAACTCTGGCGTATATATACAAAATTTGAAGCAAATCAGGCTTCAACTCTGGCCTTTGTGCAAATCGGACGAAATATATATATGGGGGCTATATCTAAATCTGAACCGAGTTCAAACAAATTTGGCACAGTTAACCATACTACTAAACGCACTCCTTTTGCAAAAATTTGAAGCAAATCAGGGCAAAATTCTGGCTTTTGAAGCCATATACGTGCAAATCGGACGAAAGATATAAAGGGTGATTCTTTTGAGGTTAGGATTTTCATGCATTAGTATTTGACAGATCACGTGGGATTTCAGACATGGTGTCAAAGAGAAAGATGCTCAGTATGCTTTGACATTTCATCATGAATAGACTTACTAACGAGCAACGCTTGCAAATCATTGAATTTTATTACCAAAATCAGTGGCACAAAATCCGCTTCTTTATCGACAAATTTTGTTCAGCGATGAGGCTCATTTCTGGTTGAATGGCTACGTAAATAAGCAAAATTGCCGCATTTGGAGTGAAGAGCAACCAGAAGCCGTTCAAGAACTGCCCATGCATCCCGAAAAATGCACTGTTTGGTGTGGTTTGTACGCTGGTGGAATCATTGGACCGTATTTTTTCAAAGATGCTGTTGGACGCAACGTTACGGTGAATGGCGATCGCTACCGTTCGATGCTAACAAACTTTTTGTTGCCAAAAATGGAAGAACTGAACTTGGTTGACATGTGGTTTCAACAAGATGGCGCTACATGCCACACAGCTCGCGATTCTATGGCCATTTTGAGGGAAAACTTCGGAGAACAATTCATCTCAAGAAATGGACCGGTAAGTTGGCCACCAAGATCATGCGATTTGACGCCTTTAGACTATTTTTTGTGGGGCTACGTCAAGTCTAAAGTCTACAGAAATAAGCCAGCAACTATTCCAGCTTTGGAAGACAACATTTCCGAAGAAATTCGGGCTATTCCGGCCGAAATGCTCGAAAAAGTTACCCAAAATTGGACTTTCCGAATGGACCACCTAAGACGCAGCCGCGGTCAACATTTAAATGAAATTATCTTCAAAAAGTAAATGTCATGGACCAATCTAACGTTTCAAATAAAGAACCGATGAGATTTTGCAAATTTTATGCGTTTTTTTTTTAAAAAAAAGTTATCAAGCTCTTAACAAATCACCCTTTATATGGGAGCTATATCTAAATCTGAACCGATTTTGTCTTTGACCCGAAGAAAGACCCCATGCCAAAATTGAGGACGATCGGACTTAAATTGCGAGCTGTACTTTGTGCACAAAATTACATATTCAGGCAGACGGACGGACAGACAGACGGACATCGCTAAATCGACTCAGAATTTAATTCTAAGCCGATCGGTATACTAAAAGATGGGTCTATGACTATTATTTCTTGGCGTTACATACAAATGCACAAACTTATTATACCCTGTACCACAGTAGTGGTGAAGGGTATAAACAGTTAGAAATAGTACTTTAACTAGAATAAGGTTTGGAACTTTACTAATACTGATTTCTTCTCGAGGTTTATTAGTTTTCAACTGAACAAGAAAGTTTTATTCCCTGATAACAATGCATTCTTAAATAATAAAGCTTATGATATCTATTTGAACCTGAACCATAGGATACATTATCCATTTAGTCCTAACCCACGGCAAGAAGTTGCGCAGAAGTAATCAAACGGAATGGCTATAGTATAAACTATTAACATTTGCCATTAAAACCCTAGGGGAATTGGTGCAAATTGCCACAGAACTGGTACCTATGCTCCAGTTAGTTGCAATTTTTAAATAGTCGTATTTTATTTATTTCCGTACTCGCTTGATATTAAAATCTTAGATCCATTAAGATTTTAATAGCCAGCATTTTCACATTTAGTAAAATAAAATTATCGGAATAACCTATTGTTCGATATTTTTCAAAAGTTGTTTGTTTATCATTTCGGGATCGATAGAGATGCCCAAATTGAAAGAGATTTCTGAGAGTTTGTCCGATACTGGTTCCTGATCCTGTCTATGGGGTGCTCGTGCTAAATTGTCCCAGGACGTGTCCTTTGGGATGAGTTCAAGACGCGTCCTAAAATGTAAATTTACCACGTCAATAACAAACCCATGTTAAAGTGACCGGTCCCTTCCATACGTTTCCATTTCCCGTAGGGCAGTCATCCATTTCCCGTAGGGAAGTTACAAAAACTTTAATTATTTTTAAATATATGTGACAATTAAAATTGCAAATGTTTTGAACAGGTGAAAACTCTTATATTTAAAAAAATTTATAAATTATCAAAAAGTTTTTGTCGTTACTTCCCTTATTCCCTTAAATCTTTAAAATTTGCATAATAGGCAACAACATTGCATTAAAAGTTTGATTTTAATATTTTTATTTTCATTATAATTACGGTTTATTTTCAACAGAGAAAGTGGTTGCAAATGTTTTGAACAGCACTGTATATATATTAAGAGGAAGAGTAACTATCGAAGGAAACATAGACGTTTTGAGAAGTCTCCGACAAACCAGTGAAATTTACTTGTTCCACAACTGATTTCGGACGAGCGTTTGTTGAAGTCCTCGGGAATACCTCGGGCTGGGCCTGAGCATCGAGAATTGAGCGATATCTGCAGATTTCTGTAGTTTTCCTGCATTTTACATTTTACAAAAAGTTTAATAATTGTGATAAAACTGTAAATTTTTTGGAAAACAAATATGTCTCTCTGTTAAGGTGGGTACTATGTTCGGTTTTCGAGTTGAAAACCACTTTATTTTCGCGATTACTTTTCCTTAAATAATCGAAACTATAAATGATAACAAACTTATTCCTGTAAAGTCTTGTCGAAATCTAGAGAAACAAGAAACATTGCATCAATTGAGTTAATTCATCTGCTTTATATTGGACTGTTTTAATAAAGTAACCACGAAAATTTCAATGCGAAAAGCGAACATAGTACTTACCTTTAACCGGTAAAGTAAATCCACATTCAGCGAAGAAATTATAAACAGTAACAGCTGGTATGTCTGACAGTTTTTAGTTTGATAGATATTGATTGAGTAGCCGATGTTACACTACACATACAACCCTGAACTAAAGGGTGGCATATATCATATAACAAATCGCAACGCCATTGTATCATTATCAAACGACAGTATTCATACGCAACATAATATTGAATAAAACCCGTATATATACAATTTTTTATTACGCCTAGGAGTATACTAAGATAATTAATAGTCTCAGATCCAAAGGGGTTTGTGAATAGGATATAATAAATTGCATCTACCGCACACACATCTCTAGGTAATGCACAGTCCATCAAAACATTATACAACCCAGCAAACAAAACGAAAACTAGAGGAGACTTCACCAGAAGCAATGAACGTCGCAAAGAAACCCGTTGGGAACATGGATGTTAGTGACTTAATGGATATTATGAAATTAACAATGAACAGTCTACTTGAGGAAAAACTACAGAATCTACCCACTAAACAAGATATGGAAGAGATAAAAAACGGTGTATCTCTTGCTACGGCGGAAATAGCAAACCTGAAAACGGAAAACCAGCAACTAAAACAGGAAGTCGAACTTTTAAAGCTTAAATTAGACGATAATAATAAAAATATGGTGTGGCTGGAGCAGCAAATTAAAAACACAAAATTAATTTTTAAAAATATTCCAAATGAGAAGCCAGCTCTAGATATAATCAAACAAATATGTACAGAAAAATTAATGACTAATCCGTCAATTGTATCCGTTAAAACACTTCTTGAGAAAAGCAATACCCAAACTTTTATGGTTGAGATGGCAAATGAATCAGATTTGAGAGAAGTTCTAAATAATACAAGAGGACTCGCAGGCTCCATAATATCGATTGAAAGGGACCTGAACCCTTGTAGGCAAAGGAATAAAATTGCCATGCTCCTTATAAGGAAAGAGATTCTTAAGGAAACTAAAAAATATAAAGTATTGGTTAGAGATGATAAAATGAGAATAAACAAGTATATACGGCCGTAAGTTCGGCCAGGCCGAATCTTATGTACGCTCCACCACGGATTGCGTAGAAACTTCTACGAAAGACTGTCATCCACAATCGAATTACTTGGGTTGTGGTATCTTAAAACTTCTTAACATCGTTTTCTAAATTGTGAGTTAGTCCATACGTGTTATATAAATATTAGACAAAAAGGGTATGTATAGGTAAGTCTACAAATAATTACGAATCAATATGGATCGGTTTATATGGAGGCTATATATGATTATGGACTGATATGGATCACTTTTGGCATGGTTGTTAAATATCATGTACTAACATCACGTACCAAATTTCAACCGAATCTTATGAGGCTTCGCAAGCCAAATCGGGGGATAGGTTTATATGGGGGCTATATATAATTATTGACCGATGTGCACCAATTTTTGCATAGTTGGTAGAGACCATATACTAACACCATGTAGCAAATTTCAGCCGGATCGGATGAAATTTTCTTCTCTTAGAGGCTTCGCAAGCCAAATCTGGGGATCGGTTTATATGGGGGCTATATATAATTATGGACCGATGTGGACCAATTTTTGCATGGTTGATAAAGACCATATACTAACACCATGTACCAAATTTCAGCCGGATCGGAAGAAGTTTGCATCTCTTAGAGGCTCCGCAAGTCAAATCATGGGATCGGTTTATATGGGGGCTATATATAATTATGGACCGATGTGGACCAATTTTTGCATGGTTGTTAGATATCATATACCAACACCATGTACCAAATGTCAGCCGGATCGGATGAAATTTGCTTCTCTTATAGGCTCGGCAAGCCAAATCGGGGGATCGGTTTATATGGCGGCTATATATAATTATTGACCGATGTGGACCAATTTTTGCATAGTTGTTAGAGACCATATACTTACACCATGTATCAAATTTCAGCCGGATCGGATGAAATTTTCTTCTCTTAGAGGCTTCGCAAGCCGAATCTGTGGATCGGTTTATATGGGGGCTATATATAGTTATGGACCGATGTGGACCAATTTTTGCATGGTTGATAAATACCATATACTAACACAATGTACCAAACAGCGTTGCCAGAATTGTTTCACCATAAACCGCTAGATTTGTCCAAAAAACTAGCCAAAAAAAGCTAAAAAATGTTAAAAAATAGCTAGAAAAAAAGCTAAATTTTTTTGTATCAAAAGTCACATTTTTGATTGAAATTTAACAAACTTAAAGGCTTTATTTCACTTAAAATGCATATTATTTTAATTGTATTCATTTTATTTCCATTTCTGTGAGACTGTAAGAAAATCTATGTCATATTAGCTCTGTTTGCGTACTCGATACATTTTGATTACTATCACAAATTTGTACTGGAAGTCCTTCATTTATATTTCCTAGTAAAAACTTTTTTCCCGGTAAACTTGCAATTATCAGCTGGTTAATCATCAAAATATCAATATATTTCGTTTTAACTGAATTAATGATAAATTCCTGAACGTGTACACTTCTCCTAATATTACCCAAGAGAATAAAACACATTCTAACTGTCTTGCAAGTTTATACTGAATAACTTTTATTCGAAAATTTCCCATACAAACCTATTGTCCAATTTTCGTAAATGTAAATCCATTCCATTAATAAGTAGCAGATTTGTTTTGATCCTATCCTAGTAGAAATTATTCTGTGTATACGTTTTTAAAATAATATGTTGCAAAACCTCTTCTATTTTTGAACGCTAGTTTGGTTTGTGGTCAAGATACAAAAACTCCACAAATTTAAAGACTACACGCAGAGAAGGAATATGATCACCTCAAACATGTTCAAGAGCAAAATGTTATTTTTGTATGGTGACCATGTAACATGTTTGTCACTAAAATGTTATTTTATCGTCAAATATAAACTGCTTGCCGAAATCAGATACATGATTTCCGAGAAAATAACATGGTTGCGAAAACCATGTTACATGGTCACCACCCAAAAATAACATTTTGCTCTTAAAACATGTTTGAGGTGATCATATTCCTTCTCTGGGTGTATTTAATTAATTTTAAGAATTTTTTAGAATTGACCCTAGCCTTCTTTCATGAAAAGATACCCATTTTTACGTTGAATCACTTAACTATAAGGACAAAATGATTTTATCGGCTTTTGGACAAGGAAACAGTTTATAACATATAATAAGAGAAATTCACAAATGCTATTATAACCAAAATTCGCGTTCTTATTTTAAAGACATGAAATCTTTGGCCTCATGACAATATTTTTTCAGTGTACAAAGCAATTCACATCTACTATTTTAATTTAGTAATATCATAATAACTTTAGAATACGTATTATAGGATCAAAAGGATAAACGAGTCAAATGCTATTATTCCTAATAATTTACTGACAGTTTATATAAGGAATTTGTATGGTAATAGTAGATTTAAATTTTACGATAACTTTTATGAATACGAGGAAAAAACTTTACAACAAGGTGTATTTGCTGCAAAAATGCCCGCATAATGGCTGGAATAATTATTAAGGCTTCAATTGAGCTTTGAAATATGCGGAAAACCTTATTCTGGCAGCAAGACTTAGATAAAAACGAAGTTGTATCCATATTTCAATAGGAACATGTCGAAAATAAAAGAGCCAAAAATAGCTAAAAGGGTCATGAAAACAAGCCAGAAAAAAAGCTAAAAGCTAAATGCATTTTTTCCCCGCTAAACGTATTCAAAAAAAGCCAAATCTAGCGGGAAAAAAGCTAAATTGGCAACGCTGGTACCAAATTTCAGCCGGATCGGATGAAATGTGCTCCTCTTAGAGGCTCCGAAAGCCAAATCGTGGGATCGGTTTATATGGGGGCTATATATAATTATGAACCGATGTGGACCAATTTTTGCATGGTTGTTAGAGATTATATACTAACACCTTGTACCAAATTTCAGCCGGATCGGATGAACATTGCTCCTCTTAGAGGGTCTGCAAGCCAAATTTGGGGGTCCGTTCATATGGGGGCTATACGTAAAAGTGGACCGATATGGCCCATTTTCAATACCGTCCGACCTACATCAATAACAACTACTTGTGCCAAGTTTCAAGTCGATAGCTTGTTTCGTTCGCAAGTTAGCGTGATTTCAACAGACGGACGGACGGACGGACATGCTCAGAACGACTCAGAATTTCAATTTTTCACGACCCAGAATATATATACTTTATGGGGTCTTAGAGCAATATTTCGATGTGTTACAAACGGAATGACAAAGTTAATATACCCCCCATCCTATGGTGGAGGGTATAAAAACAAATGGTTCTCATGGAACAATGATAATAAACTTGTGTGTGGCAGAGAAGAGGCTGGAAATATTTTCAAAGACTTGTATGGAAATGAATTAACTAATACAAACTTTAACGGAATATTCGAACAGATTGATTCAAAAAACTAATAAAACCTAAAGATAGAAAACACAAACATTTAGAAAAAACCCTACATTATACAAATATTAAAATATTATCCTATAATATTAATGGAATGGCGAATAAATATTTGTATCCACTATTCTTTAATTATCTCAAAAATTTAGAAGTTATTATTCTCTTAGAGACACATCTTACAGCACAACATACAAACCAAGCCGAAAGATATTTCCTGGAATACGATTTACAATGGACATATGCTAAGAAACCGAATAGATTTGGTCGAGCAGTAGGTGGCATCATGCTTGGAGTTAGAAAATCAATATGTCTACAATATGACTTTAGCATTAACCAAGAAGTATGCGGAGTTTATTTAAGAGCCGATAATCTCACAATGCTTGTAGTACCACTCTATATAAGGGGAGATGAGTGGGCTCAAGAATTCGAACGCGCAAAGATGTTTATTTCGGGACAAACCTGCGAAAACATAATATTAATCGGCGATATGAACATTAGAATAGGAACACTCCAACAAGAAATTGTGGAGTTGTACCCGAAATATAATATTTAGTCTAGTACTAGCAGAAATAATTATTATTTGTTTTATTATTTAATACCTACCGTGTATCTTAGCAACATGTTGCTAAACATTTTAAGCGAGTAGACTCATAGTTGCCTATCTTTAACATTTTCAGGATTTTTTTTATTTGTTGGTAGAGGATGCTAATACTAGTCTGAAGACCTTTATTGACTTCGGTCTTATTTTTCTTTCCATCTTGTCATAAATGAGACCTATGTATTTTCGACATGAACCATATAGTGGTATGATTGGTATGATTGGTAATATTGTCATAGTCGATTACGTCTACTACTCGCTTAGAATATCATAGGTAAGCGATATATCGATTTTGGCTCGACACTGTAGTAACAAGACCACGTTTACGTCAATCGAAAAGTAAGTTCAAATTTCCTTTACCATCGGGCATTTGCGACGAACAGTTAATAAGTTTTAAGCATAAGATACAAGGTGGTAGACTCGGTTCTAACATTTCTGGAAATCTTAAGATAATAATTATTTAATTATTCCCATCCATTTGGTTTTTGAAATAAAGTAAGCCCAAGCTTTATGTTTCTAAAGGTATTTTTATCACGATTTTTTTAAGAATGAATTCGATTCATTAACATGAACTTTTCCACGGGAATTAGAGTCTACTACAATTGTTTGCCCAAAGTAAAGAAATTAAAGTTATTATCATCGGCTACCTCCACAAGTGTTTTCCCATTTTTCCTTAATTTTGGTCGAAGCTCCGACGAAATAGTTCACGTGGTCCTGTACCGGATTTTGTAACGCACCTGCGGTTTTTTATATTTTTCGGATTGGCCAGTATTTGTTTTTTTGTTTCATGAAAAGAAAACCTCTTTAGAAAGGTAAGATTTTTTTAATTATCAATATTTGGGCCATATCACCCATTTGAGAATTATTATAGGAACAATTTTATCCCGCTCTTGTCTGATGCCCATGGGAGTTGCTGGTGTCATTGATATTTACCAGAGGAGCGAACAATCAATTTCCAAGGGGTTAAGAGGCAAAGAGAGGATTTTGCTCTTTTACCATACAAATATACGATTTAAGCAAAGACATAACCAGAAAACAAGATTTTGCTACTCTTCTTTCGGTCTCCATCAACCAGTCCAACTTAGTTCAGCGAGCACAAAGAAAGAAAAACGTGACGCACCAGTCAGCGTGTTACAATTAAAGAATTTGGCGGAGTTTTTATCGAGCTCTATTACACTCTATAAAATAGTATAAAAAGACAAGAAAACTTCATAAAAGTAATCTAAAACAATATTGTGAAGTCCAAGTAATGACAGAGGTAGCATAATTTTATTAAAAAAATTGTAGTGTTAAGTGATACCAAATTAAAATATGTCAGAAACAAATGGTACGTAAATTGAAAAAAAAAAAAGATTAATTTTCACACGAATTTCTTTAAAACAAAATAACAGAATTTTGTAATAACGAATGCGGGTGACAATATAAAACTGCCTAAAAATTTAATTTCATAAATTTTTCTACTTTTGTTTCTGGCATTGTTGTGTGAAATCATTCCTACTTGGGGCATGCAGTCTAAGTAATTTTATTAAATACCCCAAATAATATAGCTATCACCTGTTGAACATCGTCCTTTGTGTTGCTGAGGCCTCAACATCATCAGTGGATTACCTAATGTTTGGGTGAGTTGTTTTTTTTTTTTTCTTTCATTGATGAATTTTTCCATTCATCGAAATCAACAACAAAAATGTCTTACACATAGTCCAATTGAAACTATGATGATCCCCATAAAGCCAATGTGAGAATGGGAGAGCAGTTTAATTGTTGTTGTAATGATCCAAAAGTCTCCACATGATGTTTTCAATTGTACTATGTGTTCGATTTCATTCATAGTTATTTCTCTGTTCTACATTTATTTTTTATTACATTACTCTGCTAGTTGTGTGATTACTCGTGAGTAGAAGTCTCGCTAGTTTTATTTTCCAATTTTGTTGTGATTATCATGATTTACTATGATTTATTCCATTTAACTACTGCAGTCTCTATTGGTTTCACAAATCCATTCATTATTTTTCTTCTTTTGTTTTGATACCGAAGATTTGATAACTCGTTACTTTTTATAATAAATTACACTTTATCCCGCAAACAGTTTAAGTAGTATAAATTTCATGCTGTAGTAGGCTTCGAATTAAAACACAACTGCGTCGTTTGCTCGTCAAAACCAGACTGACTCCCTCAATTTTATTTTATATTCATATAGCTTAAAACGGTGTTATGTTAGAAAAGGATAAATTATGCTAAGTTATGTCTATTCTTATGTATTACATAGAATTCATAGAAAATATAAATGTAATGGTAAAAAGTAAATAAGTAAACGATAGAAATGTCAATAATGAAAAATACAGACAATATAAATTACAAAAAGGCAAAATAAGAGTCTTAAGAGTAAATATGACTAAATATATAATGTTGTCATACGGATGCGGGGTTTATGCGCCGACAATAAGGTGGTCTACTATAACTCGGCCATCCTGACAAGAAGAGATCCCCTGATCTCATGTATAAACACTCGAATTACACCCTCGAAACCACGGTCGCATATTACCTACTGCCCAAATGCCTTGGTATGGATTCCGTGATAGCTGAAAACCTTCAACATACTTTAATAAATACCTGTCATTGCGTAACACTTTGCTACCATATAGGGTCCCTTGTATTTGGGTATGAGTTTCTTTGACACACCAGTATGAGTGTCGAAGTTTTTAACCATCACGTAATCCCCTAACGAATATGTAGTACCCTTCTTTCTACTTTTATCGAAATATTGCTTATTGTATTCTTGGGTAGATTTTTCTCTCTCAGAGGCTCTTGTCCTAATCTCTGAGTGATTACCCTGAACTAAACCCTGAACTTCGTCGATAATGCACTCCTTGACTAGATCGACCGTCTCTCCCCTTTGTCTAACTCCAAAAAGTAAAACGCTTGGATGATTGCCAATACCCCTGTGAATAGTGTTGTTCAGTGTATGTTCCACCTTATCCAATACTGAATCCCATTGTATATTACTGTCGGTACATACCAATTTAGCAATCATTGGTCCTAAACTTCTATTCACTCTTTCAACTTGGCCGTTAGCTTGAGGCGAACCCGTTGCTATTTTAATGTGTTGGATGTTGGCCCCTCTCAAAAAGTCTTGAAATTCTGTGGAAGTAAACGCAGTGCCTCTGTCACTCACTATACACTTCGGCCTGCTGTAGCTTCTAAAATAATCCCGCATGTGTCGAATCACTTCACTAGATTTCGTAGTCTTCGTTGGATAGAGTCTCACGAATTTGGTACATGCGTCGATAACCACTAAAATATGTTTCAGGGCCCTACCATTGTCGACCGGACCATAGTGGTCTATATGTATGACCTCGAAAGGTAATGCCGGTTTCGGAATATTGTGCAAAAGATCTTCCCGCTTCCCACAATCGCACGAATATGCTATACACTTTAAACAATTTCTAACGTGATCCTTACATTTCTGCCTTATTTGAGGGAACCAGTAGCTACTAGACACAAGATCCGACATTTTATCGACCCCTACGTGACCCATCTCATCGTGATACCTGTAGAGTACATGTTCCTCCATGCTCTCAGGTACGCAAAACAACAACGTTCCTTCTTTCGACTTTCGGTACAATATACCGTTCCTCATTTCGTACTGACCGTACTGTCCCGTTTCTAAGTAGTCCTTCATATTTCTCAAGCTAGGGTCTCTATTCTGACATATGACTAGATTTTCCTCGAAACTATTACTCTCTATTGTCATTACACCTACACATCTGCTTAACGCATCCACATGCTGCATTCGTGTACCAGCCCTATGTTCCAATTCATAATCATAGTTCTGAAATTCAAGTCCCCATCTTGCTATTCTAGGGTTCATATCTTTCTTATTTAGGGTCATTGCCAACGAATTGCAATCCGTTACTATTTTAAACTTTCGGCCCTGGAGATATACCCGAAATCTTCTTAGAGCGTAAACAATTGCTAGTGTTTCCAGTTCATAACTGTGGTATTTAGCCTCAGATTCTGTCGTCCTGCCCGAAAAATAAAATACAGGGTGGAATTTACCATCCTGTTTCCTTTGCAGTAGAACTGCTCCAAATCCCATACAACTCGCGTCACAGTGGAGCTCGGTGTCATCGGCAGGACTAAATAAAGCAAGTACTGGAGATTGCAATAGTTTTTCTTTCAAAAGCTCAAACGCTCTTAACTCCTCTTGGCCGAAAACAAAGACCCTATCTTTCTTCGTTAAATCCGTCAACGGCTTTGCCAAAATTGAGAAGTCCTTTACAAACCTTCTAAAATAGGAGCACAGTCCTAAGAAGCTACGTACAAAATGGACATTCGTGGGAATGGGAAAATCCTTTACTGCTTGAAGACCCAAACCATCTGCCTTTATGCCGTTGCTACCGATTTCATATCCCAGATACCTGATATTCCTCCGTAAAAATTCGCACTTATCTAGTCTAAGTTCCAGTTTGTTCTCAACCAATCTTCCAAATACTTGTACTAAAATGGTAATATGGCTACTAACGTCCGATGATGCTACCATTATATCGTCCAAATAAATTATGATCTTACCCTCTCTAACCATATCCGCGAATATCGTATTTACAAACCTTTGAAAAACAGAGGGTGCATTTCTGAGACCGAACGGCATTCTCAGGAATTCAAATTGTCCGAGGGGAGTCACAAATGATGTGTATTTAACCGACTCTTCATTCACAAAGACATGGTAAAAACCATTTCTCAAATCTAGTTTATTGAAAAATTTCATTC
This sequence comes from Haematobia irritans, assembly GCF_050003625.1. Lineage (NCBI taxonomy): Eukaryota > Metazoa > Arthropoda > Insecta > Diptera > Muscidae > Haematobia > Haematobia irritans. The sequence continues at coordinate 98,648,908 of NC_134397.1, read as the reverse complement.
CCGCTAACCTATCTAAGAGGTCGTCTATTAGGGGTATGGGGTAGCTATCTTTGGAGGTCATTTTGTTTAAGCGACGGTAATCGACGCACATACGTAATTCCCCATTTTTCTTTCTTACCAAAACTATCGGCGAAACGAACTCCGATTAGCTAGCCTTTCGCTAGATAGTCATCCAAAATCTCCTGTAGTTGGTCCCTTTCACTGTATGCTAACCTACGTGGCGTACAACTGAACGGTTTAGGCTTCTCAATATTTAACTTAATCTCTCACCTTGTCTTCGGGGTTTCAGGCCTCTCAGGCTGAACATAATTTGTCAAAAATACTTCCTCAAGTTTCTTTCTATCCATATAACTAATATCTTCATCCAAAATTATACCATTGTCCTCACCTGCGTCGTATTCAATTGACATTATCCCTCCTGGAGACTCATCGGGCTCGTAACTATCGTCTTTACTAATGACCCCATTGTCCACTGGCGCCAATTTCAACCCCACTACTTCCAAAAAATCTCTCCCAAGAATACAATCGTAGCTCATTGCAACATCGTCCACGACAAACATCTGAATTTCATTCCATTTTTTATTAAAAAGAATAAAAAGAAAAGTTCTTCCCAAAATCATAAGTATTGTGTTATTTAAACCAAAAAAATTATAATCCAATCCATTAGTATCCAAAATTTCGGTTCTATCGTGCAAATACTAGAACGTCTGACAAAACAAGCCGGGCTCCCTGTATCCATTAGACACGCTAAAGTAAATGTATTTACGTGATTAAAATTGTTAGTAAAAATTAAATACCTTAAATAAATATTTTCTACCTTATGGTTAGTATTCTTTCTTTCAGGACAAGCTGCCACCAGATGTTCTTTGCTTCCGCACCCATAACATGCACCAACATCTCTTTTTTCCTTGCGACACTCATTTGCGAAATGACCCAAGCAGTTACAGTTGTAGCATCTTGAATTTTGTTTTTCCAATTTCTTTGGTGGTTTTTTGGTGAGGCTAATCTTGTTAAATGCGTTTAAAATTTGTTGTCTGTTGGTGAAACACTGCAAGTTTGCATGTATTTTCAGGCGGGAATACCTTCGATAATATAATCGACCAACTCGTCTTCAGACATACTTATGCCGCTAGCCAGGGAAATCTTAGAATTGAAATACTGCACAAAATCTTCTTCGTATTGCCATATACGAACTTCAAACTTACGGCGTGAAACTAGCTTGTTTTCTTTGCAGCCAAACAGTTCAATTATTTGCTTTAACAATTGTTCGAAGTCGTCGGTCACGAAATTGGTTTTTCCATGTAACCACTCCTGTGCGTTACCCTTTAATTTTGTCATCAGTAGGGCTTTTAGTGAATTACCATCTACTGCATATAACGTAGCAACATTTCGAATTTGGGCAACGAAGATATCTGCTGACGTAGTTCCATCATATTCATGCAAAAGCTCTTTTAACAGGGCAAACGAAATTTTATTTTTATTGCCACTTAGATTGTCGTTATCGTTGTTGCAGCTCGATGTAGTTTTTGACTTGCACATTTCATTTTCCTTAAGCAAAAGTTCTTTTTCTTTCTTTAGTAGTTGTAATTCTTTCATGATTAAAAAACGTTCCCTCTCATCATAGTTACTGCTTGCACCTTCATTTTCATTTCGATCTTCACTCATTGTCAAATTAACACCCTCCTTACAAACAGTGGCTGCATTGCTCTCTTTTGTTCGATTCATTCGACTATCGTTATTTGCACCCATTTCATTATAAACTTCGCACTCATTTGGTTGACCATCTTCAATCGTTTCATTGTCTCCATCATTCTCATTCTGCTGAGTATTTTGTCCACCATTATTCTCTCTCATTTTATCTGCACTCATTAGAGGTTCAGTTAAGGGCCGTTGCTGTTGTTCACTCGTTTGTTCGTTTGAAGGTTTTGTTCCATCTGAACTTCGTTCAGCCGCAATACCAATGCACTATTCGTGCCCGACGTCGGCAGATTCAATTTTGACAACCAACTGCGTAGCTGCGCTGCCGTATATGAAGCAGCGTCGACTGTGTCCTCCATTGTCTGTAGTTCTTAAATAGGACGAAGACAGCGGACAAGAGGAAGAAAAAAAATCTCACAGAATTCAAGCACCGTTACTATTGTCTGTTCTCTTTATTATAATTTGTTCGAATTGAATTTAACCAGGTCTTTTTTTAATTCCAACAACTTGAATAAGAATCAAAGTTTAGGTTAAGTCTATTTTGTGTGATATTGAAAGGTTTCTTTTATTAAACAGTTTTCTGTATTTTGCACACTTTAACTTTTCACAATTCGGGGGAACAAAAATTGGGTGATCCCACTTCTGATGTTGTAGTAGGCTTCGAATTAAAACACAACTGCGTCGTTTGCTCGTCAAAACCAGACTGACTCCCTCAACTTTATTTTACATTTATATAGCTTAAAACGGTGTTATGTTAGAAATGGACAAATTATGCTAAGTTATGTCTATTCTTATGTATTACATGAATTCATAGAAAATATAAATGTAATGGAAAAAAGTAAATAAATAAACGATAGAAATGTCAATAATGAAAAATACAGACAATATAAATTACAAAAAGGCAAAATAAGAGTCTTAAGAGTAAATATGACTAAATATATAATGTTGTCATATGGATGCGGGGTTTATGTGCTGACAATAAGGTGGTCTACTATAATGCCCATCAAAATTATATTTGTTTATATAAGAAACAATCTTAATATCGGGTTTTCATATGTGTTTAAAAGTTTTGCTCATGGATTAAAAACGTATCACATGACTAAAAATTGGTCATATATTCATTTTAAAAACAATTGAATTTGTAAAACTATATAACATATAGATATAAGGATATATAGGTCATTTAAGAGCATTTTTTATATTTTAAAATTAACGAAATGGTTTGAAATAAATATAAAAACTGAAAATTAAAATGGTAGCTTAAATATAAAAATTTCTTGCGTGGGAAAATGCTGAGTTAGGTATTATTTGATTAGGGTCCCTAGTATTAATCTTGTTTTTTTTCGTCCCTAGGGTATGGTAGGCGTGGGCATTGAGACGAGGGCTTCGTAACATCTTGAAGTCATTAGTATCATAAGGGGATATCTCAAAAAATTTTACCAAATATAATTATGGGATTTGATGTTCTATTTTCTATCATTCCAAATAATGGATATCCTTTTTTTCTTTCCCTAAGAAGTATGTACATTACAGATGAACAGGGTAACCTTACTTATGTATCTAATGTTGGTACCTCAGTTAATGATAGCAAATGTTATTGGGCAAGAAAAACTTCGTATCAATGTTTAGCACAGTTTCGAAAAAGTAATCTGGAAACCGACCAATTGAAATATTTGAACGCAAAAAAGAAATATAAAGAGACATATGAGACAAGCAAACAACTTTTTTATGCAACAAACGTGGAGAAATTCAAATGTACAACCAACGGAAAGGAGTGGTGGAGTCTAGTAAGATTAATAAATCACAAGGAATTTCAAATAGGCAATTCACTCTCAGCAGAGGTTCTTTAACAACATTTTATGAATCTACTTAAATTTGGATGAGCACCAAGCTGGGTTTCGGAAAAACTACTCTACTGTCGACAATATATATAACTTAGCATCTATCGTAAACATTAAACTGGCTGAAAGAAAAAAGGTATACGCATTTTTTGTGGATTTCCGAGCAGCATTTGACAAAATACCAAGAAACTTACTGATATACAAGTTATACCAAATGGGAATGACTCTCAAATTTGTAAGAATGGTAGAAGCTATATATCTTAATACTCAGTCAGCCATTTGGACCGGCGAGGAGATGTCTAGCTATTTTGACACCGAAGCTAGTGTGAAGCAAGGCTGCCTTTTATCGCCTCTTTTATTCTCCCTGTACATTAATGATCTACAAGATTCTATAGGAGATGGACTCTTTGTAGAAGGTATTAGTATTAGGGTTATACTATATGCGGACGACATAGTTATTCTGTCTGAAGACCCAACTATTCTAACTAATATGATATCACGACTGGAAACATACTGCGACAAATGGAACTTGATAGTTAATACCGATAAATCTAAAATAATGATTTTTCGAAATGGAGGAAGAGTGGCACACAGGGAGAGGGTTTATCATGGAGAACAACTGGAAATTGTGCCAGAATACAAATACTTAGGCGTAGTACTAACGCCCCAAATGAAATTTACCAAACATATCCAGAGTCGCAACTCCCAAGCTAAAAGTGCTATAAACAGCACGTGGAAAAACTTTTTAAAAAAGGATGAAATTTCAATACAGCAAAAATGGAACTTGTACAATGCTGTTTCTAGATCAATACAGACATATGCTGTACATGTATGGGGATATGGTTACTTCGAACTAGTAGACCAACTTCAACGTTTTTTTCTGAAACTAGTGCTACGGCTACCTGATTCCACACCCAATTATGTCCTCAATCTTGAAACAGAAAGAGGAGAAAGCCATATATACACACTTCAGCTTTTGTTGAGATACATATCTAGAACAATATATCAGTACAACACAACAAGACTTCCAAACAAAATGAGCAAAATAATTCTAAGAAAGAACATTTTCTGGGCAAAATCAATTAACAATCTACTGAATGGATTTGGCATGCCTTTACTGAGAGAAGGTATGACAGTAAGAGACTGGAACAACATGACCAATACCCTATTAGAGCATTTGGCTAGATTTAACATAGAAAAATCACTGCAGAAAGCACGGCAAAGCACATGTCGATTTTATAAAAACTTAGACCTAACCCGAGGCAGATACTATTTATTTTAATGGTGATTACACTTCAAGGGAGATTACATGGATATTCAAGGCTCGTGGGGATTTAATATATCTTAATGCCCACCATGGAAATGAAGACGACAAATGTTCTTTATGCAATCTATCGGAAAGAGAAACGATTTACCATTTTCTAGCTGTTTGTCCTATATTAAGAGGTCAACGTATGCAATTCTTTAGTAAACAGTACTTATCAGAGGAAGAAACAATACAAATTCTCAATGGAGTGGAGATATCTGATTGGAGAAATCTGGTTAAATATGTTGCGAATTCACTTAAATATCGAAAGCTTATAATGTCGGAGTATATCTAATTGTAATATATTATTTTCATATATGTATGTTCCTTCATAATCATAAATACAAATTTTAAATATTAATTCCGGCTGACATGTCATTGCCGTACATCTTTGTTTCATAGATATCAAATTATGAATGTTATAAGAATTCAAATGATATAATGAAATAAAGATACTACTGTATTAAATTTTTCCAAGTGTACGACAATGAACCGAGGTCATTCAAGATTTTCATATTGAACTGATTTCTACTTACATGGTTGGTTCGAGGTTCTTTCTTGCTTTCGAAAAATTCTTTTAGCACATCCAGTTCATGGGATTTCATTGAATTATTTTCAATATTTTTATCAGAATTGGATTTTGTTTCAATAGAGTCATACTGAGTTGAAACATTTTGAAGATCAAATTTCCTCTTCCCCTTGCTATGGGTGACCTAAAAAAAAAATTTTAATAAATAATACCAATATTTATGTTATACACTTGATACCCACCACCATATCTAGGAATTTTAGAATCATGCATTCGCCGCTTAATACAAAGTGTGCATAACTCAAGTGTCCTTTGTCTTCAGAATAAATTATGTCAAGTGGTTCAAATTGACGCAAAACAGATAAATTACACGCATCCCTTATCTGAAAGTAATACTCGCGGTGGATATGAATGAATATTCACATTGCAATAACTACTGACCTGATCTTCGCTTAAGTGTTTAAAATATCCTAATGCCTGCAGAGATTGTATTTTTTCTGTCCATTGATTTTCATTACTACCGTAGTACGAGTTCATAGTCCTCGAGAGCTTTTAATAAGAAGTCAACCTCATCTGTTCGAGTATAGAACTAGTCAAAGTAGGCTGATACATTAGTATTTGAAATGTTACAACGAATGTTTGAGAGACGTAAAATTCTTTCGAGGCTGGTACGAATGAAATCGTTCGATGAGTGCTTGTAATATTTGATGAAGAGTTGTATGGATTTCACTCCTCCCATTTGATGTGAAGATTACATGGCCTAGTACGAATGTAATGCTAAAGATTTGTTTTTTGTATATTTTAGTGCATGTTATTTATTTTAGCATATTTGGGAGATAACTTGATTTTGCGTATATCCATTGATATTGCTTTAAATTTAAATCGACAGTTTGCTGTTTTATTTATAATTAGGGTTTTTTGAAAGTGAATCCTGGAAATTCACATGATTTTGCCATATCTTAACTCCAGCTTTTTTTACATTACGGGTTCGAGGTAAATCGGAAATTTTTTTAGCACATTCAGTTCGTGGGATATCATAGACTGATTTTTATCAGAATTGAATTTTGCTTCAATACAGACTAAAGTGTCCTCTTGCCATAGGTATGGGTAACCTAAAATAATAAATATTTACATAAATAATACCATCATCAACATGGATGAAAAATACTGTTTTTCATATGTTTCGGTAAAATTTACATGGTTCTACGGTTCCTCCAGATAGGTTAGGTGGCAGCCCGATTTATCTGGAGAAAGGGACCTACCGAGGTGCAATGGTTAGCATGCCCGCCTTGCATACACAAGGTCGTGGGTTCGATTCCTGCTTCGACCGAACACCAAAAAGTTTTTCAGCGGTGAATTATCCCACGCTGGTGACATCTCTGAGGGTTTCAAAGCTTCTCTAATTGGTTTCACTGGAATGTGGAACGCCGTTCGGACTCGGCTATAAAAAGGAGGTCCCTTGTCATTGAGATTAACATGGAATCGGGCAGCACTCAGTGATAAGAGAGAAGTTCACCACTGTGGTATCACAATGGACTGAATAGTCTAAGTGAGCCTGATACATCGGGCTGCCACATAACCTAACCTAACCTAACCTATACAATTCTATAATTTGTTGTAGGTTTTCCATTATTAGTCGTTCACTTTATTTGCAACGGCTAAATTTCTTGCTAAAATATCAGAACCAGTACCTACTTTTGTGTTCACACATTTTAAAAATGTTGAAACCATTTTCGTCACTTTTACACAAAAAGTCAAAATATCTGTCTTGCCTTCATGTTGAAACTGATTTAAGGCGTACTTTATCAGTAATAGTACCAAATATTAAAAATCTACATCACATTGGCCTCTCCGGAAGTGAATAAGATATCTGAGTGACAAGTTTTAAGGGAATATAGCATCTCAGATCATCGCTACATCAGTTTCAAATTGGCTGTTCGTACTTAAAAGACCATATTTCCGCAAAATGGGAGGAAAGCTGGTTGGAATAAGTGTATACTTTCAATATGATGATACCAGAAATACCAGATATAAATATAACCACTTTTCAGGATATCGAACAAACCGTGGAGCGGTTTTCAACATCTCACGGAAAGTTACATGCCCTAGAAGAAAGCCGAGGGGGAAAAATCAACTGCCATGGTGGTCTACGGAGTTAAGTAATATGAGGAAATCCTGCAGGAAGCTCTTCAACAAAGCAAAGTCCACCAGAGTCCGGAGGATTTGGGACACTTACAAGATGAATCTGGGAGGATATAAAAGAGAACTGATAAGGGCGTAACTCTTGGAATGATTACTGTAGCAGTAGGGACAATACGTCTGAGGCTTCCAGACTACGGAAGGTGCTATCATCCACTAACTCCGCTTCTGGTTTCATTACAACATCGGAGGGCAATGGGACAACGTCCAGTGAGGAGACGTTGGAGGTACATTTGGACACACATTTTCCTGGAAATCAGACGGTTGAACCATGTTCTGGCGGTGCAACAGAGGCTCAGCGGTCATTTCCTATCGATGAAATTGTATCGGAATCTAGAATAAAATGGGCTTTAAATCGTTTTGGACCATTAATTTCCTCCGGATCTGATGGAATTACTCCGGCGGAGTTACAAGCAGTGACTGACAGAATTATCCCTTGGTCGTCGGCGATATATAAAGGATGTATAAACTTAGTGTTTATTGTAGTTTTTCACCTTTTTAATTTTTGTACAAATGAATTCTTGAAATTGAATTATAACTCCACTTAGTTGTAAGTTGCAACTTGAATTAATTGAATTAGTGAATTATCCTATGAATATGAATACAACCATGAGTTGTAAAATTGTAAATGAAATCCAAACCAGTATTTGTATCAATAAGTGGCAACACATTTTTTTATTCCGTTTTGAGCCGAGGTGACTTGGCAAAAAACATTGCTATATACCTTCTTCTTTTCTCACAACTCGCTGTAAGCACACCTCATCTCATTCCACCTCAATTGAATAAATGTAAGTTAATAAGAAAATCCCTCTTGGTTTTTGCACTGGTGTTTGTGGTAAGGGTTACCACGTAAGTATTCTTTTCTCTACTGCGCCTTCTCTGGCAAGAGCCTAAGCTCATCCTCATTCCTTTTTACACGGTGGTGTAACTGTTCGCATTGCTCGAACTTAAGTTCAGCACTTGGCCTGAAGCCAGTAAAATTCTAACTTCTCAGGAATAGAACCTAAGTTCCAGATCTTATCAGATTTTAATTCCTGTGGTAACGAGTAGAATATACATGGTCCTTCGAACCGGATCTGAACCAGTGACCTACAAAGGTGCGTGTAGTTTTTAATGCATCGAAAAGAACGGATTCGGGGAAATCACTTAATGATGTTTTGCATATAGGCCCTACGCTTCAATCTGACCTAATGACGTTAATTTTACGGTGGCGTCTCTACAAATATGTCTTTACTGGCGACATCGAAAAAATGTATCGTCAAATTTTAGTACACTCTGATGACATAGACTATCAAAGATTACTCTTCCGACAATCCCCTACTGGTCCCATCACTGATTTCGCTTTGAAAACTGTCACATTTGGAGTAAATTGTGCTCCTTATTTGGCCATTAGAACCCTTATGCAACTGGCCGACGACTCATCGAGTGAATTTCCATACGCCGCTCATATTATCAGAAATGAAACTTATGTTGACGACGTTCTATCGGGGGCTCATGATTCGGCAACAGCTGTTCAAGCTCTTACTCAATTAGTTTCGATGCTTAAGTCTGGAGGATTCCAATTTAAAAAGATAACATCAAACCATTTTCCTATTCTCGAATCCGTACCCATCGAAAATGTTTTAAACTCAAAATTTCTTAAATTCCATGAGGCCAGTGATACAAAAGCCCTTGGCATACAATGGAATGCTGTAGATGATATGTTCTCCTATCGACTTGATCCACCTGAAATCTCGCAGAGCATGACAAAACGCAAAATTCTCTCAAGTGTCTCGAAGCTTTTCGACCCAGCAGGATGGCTCTCTCCCATTATTATCACAGCGAAAATTTTACTACAACAATTATGGCTTGAAGGTACGAATTGGGACGATCCTATTCGACCTGAGTTACTAAATAAATGGAGTCAGTTTGTACAAAATTTAAATAAAATTTCGCGTATCTCTATACCACGATGGGTGACATATTCCCCACTTCGTCCCACTCAACTTCACGGATTTTGCGATGCTTCTGAGAAAGCATATTGTGCAGTAATTTACATTAGAATTGATAATGGCGATTCTATTCAAGCACACTTAGTGGTATCAAAGACCAAGGTTGCCCCTATTGACCCAATTAGTCTTCCACGTTTGGAACTTTCTGGCGCGGTTCTATTATCCCAACTTGCCAAACACGTTATAACCCAATTATCTCTTCAGAATACTGAGCTTCATCTGTGGTCGGATTGCTCAATCACTTTAGGCTGGTTAGCGAAACCGCCATGTACTTGGAAAACATATGTTGCAAATCGCGTAGCCAAAATCATAAGAAACGTCGGTAACTGTCCCTGGAGACATGTGCGATCTAGCGACAATCCCGCGGATCTCGGCTCCCGAGGGTGCACACCGGGAAATTTGGTACATAATATGCTATGGTGGCACGGTCCCGAGTGGTTGCGAAAACCACTAGAAAACTGGCCAAAATCTCTCCTAGCGGACGAGGATCTTCCAGAGGTTCGGAAAATCGAATCGTTTCATATTTCGGCGATTGATGATGACATTTTAAAAAGATTTTCACGATGGGATAAAGCTATAAGAGTTATTGCATACGTCTTTCGATTTTATGAGGGGTTAAAGAAAAATACTCGTCCTAATTCGACACAAATATCCAAATCTGAGTTTCTTAGAGTGAAAAATTTGATTATTCGTTTAACGCAGAAAAACCATTACCCTAAGGAATATGGTTTACTCAATGCATCACGATTTGTTCACAAAAAAAGCGCTCTATATACTTTAAATCCCTTCGTGGATGACCAAGGACTTATTCGAACTAATGGTCGAATTGCCAACTCTAATCTTCCATATAATGAAAGACACCCCATTGTAATCCCAACGACATCACATTATTGCACATTACTCCTAAACTTTATCCACGAATTTTTATTGCATGCTGAAAATAATCTTATGCTACGGACTATTCGCGAGGAATACTATATATCCAGACTTCGCTCAGCTATTAAGAAATGTATACGAAACTGTAAAATATGTCTAATATACAAGCAGAAAGTTCAAAATCAAATTATGGCAGCTCTGTCCACAGAGCGAAGCACATTTTCTCTACCCTTCTCTTACACTGGTAAAAGGGTTATGTGTGCGTTTTCGTCTGTTTCAGCACAAAGGCTATACACTTAGAATTGTGCTCAAACTTATCTTCGGACTCATTCCTAGCAGCTTTCACTCGATTTGTTGGAAGGAGAGGACTTCCACAGAAAATTATGTCGGATAATGGCACCAATTTTGTAGGAGCCGAAAGATCACTACGTTATGAGTTTTCCCAATTCATGAAAGAGGCTGCAAATGACATCAGTGCTAAATATACACCTCATGGCTTCCAGTCGTCATTCATACCCCCGAATGCTCCACATATGGGAGGTTTATGGGAAGCAGGTGTAAAATCGTTCAAAACACACTTCAAAAAAGTAGCCCAAAACAATAAATATACTTTCGAAGAATTCGTCACTCTTTTGGTTCGAATCGAAGCAGTTCTAAATTCCCGTCCATTATCTCCTATCACAGATGATTCATCAGAGCTGTTGGCTCTAACGCCAGGACATTTCTTAAGAGGTGCGCCACTTGTGGCATTTCCTGAAGTTACGTCGGATAATTTGTCTCTAACAGATCGATGGGAACGTCTAAAGGTCCAACAGCATCAGTTCGCTAGACGCTGGAAAGATGAATACTTGAAGGAATTACAGAAACGATATAAGTGGCATACCCCCAAAGCAAATTTGAGTATTGGTCAACTAGTGGTGGTCAAAGATGATCAACTTCCACCTTGTGAATGGCGACTGGGACGAATCACGAAAACTCACCAAAGCAACGATGGTCTTGTTCGCATAGTTGATATACTTACAACCAAAGGGACAATAACTCGCGATATTACGAAATTATGCCCCCTTTTTCTCTGAATCTCAACTCCGCTCTTAACATTATTACAATTTCGCTCTTCTAATTTTAAGATGTCACTTCCCGCCAACTTCTGAGCAACTTGTATTTAGGGAGGATCATCCCAATAGAGTAATAGATTCTTATATCCGTTTTCTTGTTTGTTCGTTCTTCACAGGGCTCCTACTAACGTACATCAATGTCTCGTTTGTGAGGGATACCATTCTCTCCGCTTTTGTAGGAAATTTCTTCAAATGGATGTTTTCCAAAGACGTAGAGAAGCTACACGAAAGAGTTACTGCATCAACTGCCTTGCTAGGTCGCATCGCACATACGAGTGCACGTCCGAAACAGTTTGTCGTAAATGCGGAAAGGAGCACCACACACTGCTTCATGTAGCTGACCTTCCCCGGGTTACGTTGAAGGACATTGAAAGAGGACGAGTGAGTTCAGACGTGCGTCATTTAATTAACAGCCGACGTGTGCAAGAGAATCGATTGAGAGAGGCAATTGACCGTCAACGCAGACGAGACAGGAGACAAGAACGAAGCCGCAGAAGCAATCTCCGAGAAGGAAATCGCACTACTCGATTATCTCGTCAACAGATTTTACAAACAGCCATGGAAGCTTTGCAACGCCTAAAGGAAGTTACGAGTGACATGTTGGCCTTCTTGGCCAAGGCCGGGAGGATGTTTATTGTAGTTTTTCACCTTTTTAATTTTTGTACAAATGAATTCTTGAAATTGAATTATATCTCCACTTAGTTGTAAGTTGCAACTTGAATTAATTGAATTAGTGAATTATCCTATGAATATGAATACAACCATGAGTTGTAAAATTGTAAATGAAATCCAAACCAGTATTTGTATCAATAAGTGGCAACACATTTTTTTTATTCCGTTTTGAGCCGAGGTGACTTGGCAAAAAACATTGCTATATACCTTCTTCTTTTCTCACAACTCGCTGTAAGCACACCTCATCTCATTCCACCTCAATTGAATAAATGTAAGTTAATAAGAAAATCCCTCTTGGTTTTTGCACTGGTGTTTGTGGTAAGGGTTACCACGTAAGTATTCTTTTCTCTACTGCGCCTTCTCTGGCAAGAGCCTAAGCTCATCCTCATTCCTTTTTACACGGTGGTGTAACTGTTCGCATTGCTCGAACTTAAGTTCAGCACTTGGCCTGAAGCCAGTAAAATTCTAACTTCTCGGGAATAGAACCTAAGTTCCAGATCTTATCAGATTTTAATTCCTGTGGTAACGAGTAGAATATACACTTAGCATATGGTCCAGGAAAGTGGAGGGAAACAAACGTTTTCATACCTAAAGCGGGAAACGCCTCTCACTCGAGTGCGAAGGATTTCTGACCAATTAGAGTATCCTCATACCTTCTTAAGACTCTGGAGAGAGTGATAGATATTTATAGTAAAACTAGCATCGATTCAAGATTGCTCTCGACACGACAACATGCTTACTCGAAGGACAAATCTACTGAGACCGCATTGTATGAACTAGTCAGTTTTATTGAAAGATCAGTATATGTCAATGAATACACAATTGTGGCTTTTCTAGACATCGAAGGGACATTTAACAACGTCCATCCGAGCTCGATATTATGTTAAATGAATTGACAACTCTGAATGCTGACCAAAGAATACTTAGGCTGTTAGACCAACTTCTAAAGAAGCGACGTATTTCAGTGACACCAGGACAAGCAAATATACAAAGGTATGTGAACAGAGGCACATACCGTAAACAACCTTCTGGTTTCCCTACACACAAAAAAATTATCACCGAAATTTTTTTAAGTTAAACACTTAATTGAATTTGGAAACGGATTCAATTACTATGTTAATTGATTCAATTAATTATTTAATCAAATCCGAATAAAAACCAATTAAAAAACTTATTGATATTTGTTACGTTTCCAATTAAAATATTAATTGATTCAATCAATTTGTTAATCAATTCGGAAATAATTTTCAATTACAAACGTGATTGAAAAATTTTCCGCTTCCAATTACACATGTGATGTGAACACCTTTGTGATTGAAATTAAACAATTTTGAGCGATGGAAAGAGCGAAAAGAGAACAATAGAATGGGTATTTATTCCACAACGTATGATGGAGAGGTCAGACTGTGAAAGTAACTTGTAACGAACGGTTGGGTTTTTGTTTGTCGCGTAAATTGAAAACCACGATTGACGATCTGTCTGATGCGTTCGAAATGCGTGCATATGTTAAATATTTTGAACGCAACAACAAGAAATCATAGCAAAGGGTTGAGATAAATAAAGTGTGCAACAAAAAATGGCCACGTGGTAAAGGTTTGAACAAATATATGGCAAAACGCATTTGAAATTAGCTGTGTTTGTGTTATGTGGTATTGTAAAAATGGAAAACAATCTACGTTTATTGAAGATAAGCAATTGTGAAATGTGCATTTTCCATTGAAGCCGGTTTACATTAAACGGACTAAAATAATATATTTTTCATTCATTTCTTTTAGTGACCAATTTTATTTCGTGAAATTGACCAATCAATCCCATCAACTCCATAATTTTATCAAATATATATGAAAATAAGAATATGTTTGCAATCAAAAGGTGGGTACCGTATTGATCTTTTAAAATTGTAAATTTTTTTTCACTCCTAGTTTTCTTAAAACCAAGAGCGGTATGGGTTTGTTTGAAGATTCACCTTGAAGTTGCACTTTTGTTTTGTTTTACCTGCCTTTTTCAGTTTGAACCCAAGTAGAGACCAGTATACTCGTATCTGATATATAAACTAATGAGCTGAATTATGTAATAATAAAGAAGTTCTTTCTTTTTTTAAAAATATGAAAAATATCCGAAAATAATAAAAATATGTATTTTCCATTTATATTTTTTCTATTTTCAGAATTTGCAAAGTGTCATCAATATAATACCAAATATTAAATTGTTTTGCCATTATTTTTGGTCTTTGATTGGTTCAAATTTTAATAGACGATTTCAATGTGTGGAAATTTTGTTAAGGAATTGTTACTAAAATTAAATTACCGAGCTCCTTACGTGTGTCACGAAATTTTCGTGACACACGTGATTCACGCGTGTGTCACTGAAATTAATTTAGCTCTCGAACTATATTCTATTTTTGAATTTTGTTACCTTTGTTGATTTCCGTTTGGAAGATATCGTAAGTCTCGTGAATTTGTCGTGAATCGTGTGTGAGTGTGAGTCTTTAAAAGTAGTTCGTGCGTAAGCGTGCGTGAGTACTGGTTTTCATTTCGTGAATGTGCGTGAGTGGGATTGGCTACCACACGTATCGTGCGTGAATAACATTTTACTTCGTGAATTTGCGTGAGTGTGATTGAAATTTCAGTCACGCCCCCACCTCTACTCATTAATACACATTTTTATGCTAAAAGACTTCAACTTCAAAAGAAGATTATAAATCTGCAACCTGGAACTAAGAATTGGACTTGATATTCTATGCATGTAATGTTTAAATTAACTTTTAATTGAACAAAATTAAATTCGAATTATTCTGTTTACTTTCAAAAAAAATTAATTAAGCTTACAAGCTGCTGATTTATTGGAAATGTAGGCGCATCAAATATTAGAAGGAACATGCTGACATCATTAATATGATAAGGAAGATAATGATTTATATAGTTTTTTTTTTTTTAACCCTTTAGTTGTTATTGATCATAATTGTATGTCTAAGTTATGTTCGAACAAAACACACAGCTAACAAAAACCAAACTCTTTTGTCTATATCATAATTCAGAGAAATAAAATATTGAAGATTTTTTATAAGAAATTCATATTTTTTTATTTCAAATAAAACTAAATAAGATTTTGGGGGCGCAATACATACATTTTTGATTTGAAATTTATTGCAAATATCAATTAATAATTTAATTGAATCAATCAAATAGTTGATTGATTTTTGTCGCGAAATGAATTAAAATTTTAATTGATTCAATTAAAACTGTGATTAAATTTTATGTCAAAAGCCAATCACTTTTTTAATTGATTCAATCACACAATTATTGTATGTTGTATGTTATGAGGGAGTACACTCCAGATACTTATCGGATGTGTGAAGAAAAATTCCCATCCACAATTAGAGATATATTTTACAAAGAGACCTCCGGATGACTGGGAAATGGGCGAAAGAGAATGGTCTTGAAATTCCCTTTGATGAGTGTGCAAAATACCTTGGCGATATTTTGGAGAGGAAGCTGAACTTTAAGCTTTATATTGATGAAAGGGTGAGAAAAAACACGGTAGTTTTGTACTCGTGCAAAAAGGCAATAGGAATAAAGTGGGGAATAAAACCGAAAATTGTGTATTGACTATACACGGTAGTGGTTAGACTTATAATGATATATGTTGTTGTAGTCTGATGGCCGGCACTTCAGCAGCCGACAAGTTTAGATAAAGTTATGTGTTTTGCGTGTTTGTGTATCTCAGGCGCATTCAGTAATACAGGAACAGATTCCCTTAATGTCATGCTGTATCTATTGTCTTTAGACATTTTGGTCAAACAGTCAGCTGCAACAACGGCTGTGCGGTTGCGCAAGCGATTTCTACACTGATGGGTCCAAATTGAATGGACAAGTGGGTATCGAAGTATATTCTAAAGACCTGGAACTTCGAATAGCGAAAAGATTTCCTAATCACTGTAGTGTTTTTTCAGGCTGAAATATTAGCAATAAGAGAGGTGGCGAACTGGCTGAGACGTAATTTTCCAACAAATGTTGGCATTAACCCTTTCACTATCGATGTCCACTTAGAAGGAAATTCGAAAAAGACACCAAATTATATTTTCCCTCTTAGTTTCGATTTATTTCTCGATGTTATTTTAAAGTAGAGGCTTCTTTCCAAATAAGCTTTAAATATTTTCCATATTGGTGAGCACTAAAATACATTTTTATAAACTTCTTTAACAATAAACGAAAAATATGAAAATTTGAGATAGTTTTTCTACTGTATGTTTCTAGTAAATGGACATTCATACAAAAACTATAGCAGATACTTTTTTGAGACCTTTTTTGTATTTTTTCTCACACTTTGAAAGACATCATAAGCTAAATAGCGCTTATTTTCGTAGGGACATTTGGTCACAATTCAAGAATCAAGTTTTCAGAATATGCTCTTGAAGTAATTGGGGTAGTTCTCAAAATGACAATTTTTGTTCTACATGCTGTTAGTACTAGTAAAAACAGAAGAAAATTCAAGTTTTTAAGATTAGGTGTATTTCGGTAGTGAAAGGGTTAATATGCAGTAATCCCTCGATTTAAGTCGAGATTTGTTCCGGAATTTGACGACGTTAATCGAAACGACGTAAAAATTGCTCATACTTACTCCTAAGTCCATTTCATTATTAAAGGTAATTCAGTCTTTTATTCATAAAAAATAAATATGTATATATACATAAAGCAAACATACACCCTCAAAAAAAATCGCTTCTTTAACATATGTTCCAAACATATTTTGCGCGAAGCACATATATTATTGGATATTGTCGAAACATTATTATGTTTGTTTTATGTGAACATATCATGTTTGGAAGCATTGTGATCCCAAAAATATTAAATGCTTGGAAGAATTTTCTCCGCAAGAAGATTGTGCTCATTCCCTCACATAATTTTCACTTCCACGAATTTTTTTAGTTCTTGGCACCTTTTTCGGTAATGCAAATAATGTTGAAGAAATTATTCAATTTTATAATTTTCTTTGATTTTAATTTTTTTTTCGCATGGACGGAGAATCGAACCGGGAACCATGCTAGTTGTAAGCCAACACACTACCACTGGGCTACGTAGCTGTTATAGTCACCAATAGACAATTATCGTTATATGTTACATTTGTATAGCATATTTTGCAGCACCACGAGCCGATGCAATCAAAGCATTATTCAACAGAAACATATATTGGTGGCCACGTGGAGCAGTGGTTAACATGTATGCCTTGCATGCAAAGGGTTCAATCCCTGCTCCGACCGAATACCAAATTTTTTTTGTATTTATATTTATTTATATTATTAAATTAAATTTTTACAATGAAACTTCGAAATGTATGTTATTAAAGATTTAAAACGAAATGGACTGAGCTTTTGGATGAAATATTATTTTTATTGCAAAAATAACAATTTTGTAACAAAAAAATGGTTTTAATATAAAAGTTTGAAATTTTCGAAGAAATTCAAAAACTCTACAAAAACAAGAACGTAAATTCGAGTATGAACATACATAATTTTACAATATATACATAAATTTATTTAGGAGTGAACTACTTTTTACTAGCATTTAACACCATTTTAAATGCATTTAAAATTTCTCGTATTTTGAAATACAAATATGAATAGTTATTAACGAATAATTTTGTATTTAATTTCACTTTTACCTTTAAGGCCGGAAGTAAGTTGGCATTATCGCTCTAAAATGGCCATGTTTTCACGTTTTCGTTTCTTTAAAAAATAATTTTAAAGCAAATAACTTAATGCCCGCTGTTATTTTTGAAAGTGTACGTCACCACATCTAGGACTGTTTATTAATAAAGAGAAACTAACCTTATTTTTTCTGAAGATCCCTTTGTAATTTTTATATATTTTCCACTGTTTTTTTTTTTTTTTTTTTTTTAATTTCCTTTGTTTCTAAATATTTTGACTTACTCGTCGTACGTTCCGATCTCTTTTGACGAACCAACAAAAAAACAAGTATATACAGCACTAAATTCGGCCGGGCCGAATCTTAAATACCCACCACCATGAACCAAATATTAAGGTTTCCCTTGAAATTTCAGGAGGGCTTGAGGACTTGAGGACACTTCCCGAAGATAAATTTAAAGTTTTCACCTATGAGGACTATATCAGATTCTGGATTTATAAGAACCATTTTTGTTTGAGTTTTAGAGGAATCATTAACATCTCTTGTAAGTGTGCAAAAAATTATAAAATAACGTCTTGATTTGAAATCTTAAATCTGTAGAAGTAAAATCTGGAAATTTTACATTGAGTTTCAAGCAATTTTCATGATCAGTGCGCCTTCTACACCCTTAAGAAGTGAAGTCGGTCTATATGGAGGCATTACCAAATGGACCGATAAAAACTTAATCCGATACACGTTTTTGTGAGCCTAAAATACCACAATATTTACAATTTCAGGCAAATAGGATAAAAACTTCGGATTCTAGAAGCCCAAGAAGTGAAATCGGGAAATCGGTCTATATGGGGGCTATACCAAAATATGGACCGATACTCACCATTTTCGACACACCTCTTTATGGTCCTAAAATACCTCTAGATTTCCAATTTCAGACAAATTGTATAAAAACTATAGTTTCTATAAGCCCAAGACCCCAAATCGGGAGGTCGTTTTATATGGGGACCATACCAAAACATGGACCGATACTCACAATTTTCGGCACACGTATTTGTGGTCCTACAATACCTCTAGATTTCCAATTTCAGGTCAATTTAATAAAAACTGCGGTTTCTATAAGCCCAAGAAGTAAAATCGGGAGATCGGTCTATATGGGGGCTATACCAAAATATGGACCGATACTCACAATTTTTGGCACACGTATTTGTGGGCTTACAATAGCTCTAGATTTCCAATTTGAGGTAAATTGAATAAAAACTGCGGTTTCTATAAGCCCGAGAAGTAAAATCGGGAGATCGGTGTATAAGGGGGCTATACCAAAACATGAATCGATACTCACCATTTTTGACACACCTCTTTATGGTCATAAAATACCTCTAGATTTCAAATTTCAGGGAAATTGGATAAAAACTACGATTTCAAGACCCCAAATCGGGAGGTCGGTTTATATGGGGACTATATCAAAACCTGGACCGATATAGCCCATCTTCGAACTTGACCTGCCTGCAGACAAAAGACGAGTTTGTGCAAAATTTCAGCACGATTGCTTCATTATTGAAGACTGTAGCGTGATTACAACAGACAGACAGACGGACATCGTTATATCGTCTTAGAATTTCTCCCTGATCAAGAATATATTGTTACGTATTTGATAATTATAGATTTAACTTTATTTAAATTAGTTTCCGTTAATTTAAATTTCAAATTGTAACGATAAAATTTCGTTATAACTTGTTGGAATCATCTATTCATTTTCTAGCACTTTCCTGAATTTCTTTTATGTTCTTTTGTTTGCTTATTTTCATGTAAGTTCTCACTCTCTTTGATAACAACCCCTTTGTTTTGTTATTTTGCATTCTCATTTCATCTCATTGTATATTGTCATTGTTTTTGTTCTTGTAGTAATGCGAGCACATATCTATGTGAGTGTGTATGTGTTTGGCAGCCACCAGATGAATGACTTAATGGTCGTAGATCCTTCTATCATTGTCTAAGAATGTTCTGGCGTTGCCAGAATATTGTAGTGCTACCAGAATGTTCTCGAATTGCCACACCGTCATATATAAAAGCGCTCGCATGCTGCTAACGAGTCAGTCTTAATTAAAGCGTCAAACGAATAACTTCAGTGTGAACGAATTGTAAAGTGTGAAGTCATAGTAAATAAATTGTAGATTGTCGTTATTTAAAAGAACTGTGTTTAATTGTCGGGTAATTAAAAACGCCTAAATATAAAAACGTAACAATATATATACTTTATGTAGTGGGAAATCGATATTTCGATGTGTTACAGGCGGAATGACAAACTTATTATACCCCCGTCACCATTCTATGGTGGTGGGTATAAAAATTGTGCCCATAATGCCAAAATGATAAACAAAAGACATGTCCACACATACTTAAATTGCTGCTCTCGAGGCAAAAACACATGCTGTTTTTTTAAATGTCTATTCTCTTGGTTCCGAATGTCTATTCTCTTTACTCCGAATACGCAATTTAATGTTCAAATTAAATAATATTTAGACTTTGGAGCATATCCAATTTTTGGCGTAGCCTTATTAACATGCCAAGCGCATAGCCAAAACAAATGAACACGTAAAACAGTTTTCCGAAACAATATACATGCAGTTTCAAAATAAATTGCTCTCTTTTGATTCTCTCGCTGTGTTATGTTGATATCTTTCGTCAACCCTCCCGGGTTCTTTCTCTATACTCTGTCTGTCTCTGTCGCTCTCTAAACAAAATATCACAACATATATATGTTTACTCAAAATTTGTAAATTTATATATGTTTACATTCACACATATTATTTTTATGAAACATTAAACATAATATATTCTAACATATTAATATATGTGTCCCAAACATTTAATGCTAGTTTAGGGACATTACATTTTAGCACTTAAATATATTGTGTTTAAAAATTGTGCCCGAAACACATTTGTTTATACACTGAAAAAAATATTGACCTAATATGGAAGATTATGCAACTTAGATTTTAGGACTCAAAATTTACGCAATGCTAAGGACAAATTCTTTAAAACAATGACATTTTAATTAAAAGAATGTTTATAATCCTTGCTTCTCTGCTGAAGTTGTAGATCTTTGCAGTAAGGCAAATTTTCATTAAAATAGAGAAAAACATTTTTAATTTAAAGAAATCGTCTTTAACTCAACTGACATATTGAATTTTTAAATTTAATATAAAAACGCTTCAAATGTAGGCTAAGACTTATTTTAAGGATTTGCATCTTTGGTTTAAAGTTTTTTTAGCATTAAGAAAACTGTTTTTACTTTGAAGTACCTGGCATAATTTGGATTTTGAAATTGGAATTTGTTGGTACATAAATACATTTATTAATATATCGCAAAAAGAAAATAAAAACTCGATGAATGAGATCTGTGTCCAATTTTAATTTATTTGATCCTAGATTTAAAGCCAGGGAGGTCCGCAAAAAAATGTCTTTATTTTAATGAAGCCGCATTTTTGGCTCGGAATCAATACCAAAATCCTTAAGGGAAGGTCAAAATCTTTGGATCCAAGTTAACTTTTTTTGAGTGTATCGGAACATATGAAAAACATATTTTTCTAACAGTATATAAACAAAAAATAACAATTCAATTTAAAAATTAAGTTCATAAAAAAATAAAACACCGTTACGTTGTATACACATAAAAAAACATCGCCACTTCGACAATTGCGTTATATATGCAATATCAATCAGAATTTGACGAATTTTCGTTAAGAATTTCGGAAATAATTGTTTCGATGTCATCATCGTTGGTACATATTTCACTTATGGAACGTGTTTCTGATAAAGTTTGAAAAAAAATCGACGACGTAAATCGAAGTTGGATGGAACAAAAAAGTTAGATGGAATGACGTAAATCGAAACAACGTAAACCGAGGCGACGTAAATCGGGGGATTGCTGTATACTCAGACAGTCAACCTGCAATAAAATCCTTGGACTCTATGTTCCTTAACTCGACAACGACCATCGACTGCCGCAAATCTGTCTATAAGTTGGCTGAGCGGTACAATATTCACCAAATGTGGGTGCCTGGCCATAGGAAGATACCGGTGAACTGCAAAGCGGATGAGTTAGCAAGGCTAAGAAGTACCTTACGTACTCCAGGGGAACCAGAATCTGTTGGTATGCCTCTGGCTACCTGCAAACTCTTACTGCGTGAAAAGGCTCACGTCGTCAGATATCACTCCTAAAAGCTATATTGCATTGTATCTCAGAAACTATATATCTGATTCGTTTCAATTAAATTGTATTTTAAAGTTCAAGCTTAAATGATTTATTTCTATTTGACATAAAAAAGATCATATAAAAGCAAATTGTCTAGTTTCTGAGATACGATGAAATATATTTCAATAGTTTGTTGTACGGACAATTGTTGGAGACAGTGTAGCTTTAGATTACTGACGGACCTGGAAAACGTTAACTTAAGCAGTCTGTTAATGTTTTTGGAACAATCTGGTTGGTTCAACAGAAGAAAATAATCGAGAAGGTTCAGCGGTTAAAAATTGAAGTGCCCATATGTAATAGGTACTTTTAGTCAATGTGGTATCACAAGGTGTCCAACACGAACCGGATTCCAGCGTACTCTCTGAGAGCCTTACTTCAGACTTCATAAAAGATTTTCAAGGGGAAACGAATAATTTTATTAAAGAGAAAAAGGTCCGTCGGTAATAATCTGTAAACGTGGAAATCGTGTTCTCGCTGATGTAATCGAGGTTTCATTCTTTGATTAGTGAATTTTTCAACAAAATGTTCTGATTACATGACAAATTTGGATTATTCAAAATATTTGGATCAAACATCATACTTGGATTACGAATTACAATTATTATACATTGCCCTACAAGCAAAGAGTATAAATAACTAAAGAGGGTCGAAATCGCTCACTTACGATATGCACAAATTCCATAGATTAGGGTCAAACATGCAACATGTTTTATTTACGTTTGATAATATGGAAAAATTATAAGGCGTGTTCTGCAATGTGTGCTAGATTTTCATTATGTTCAAATTATTTTTTCATTAAAAAACAAAACGAAAAACGCAAAAAAGGACCAAAAGAATACTTCTGTTTGCTAAATCTATGAATTCTATGTCCCAAAACATTCATTCGATAAGTTGTCGTGTTTTAGACAATTTATTAAAGACAGTAAACAATAAATTTACTGTCTTTTTATGACAATATGACTTTAACATACTTAAGCAAACATTTCAAGGAACATCTGAATTGGTACCTACATGAAATTTCAGCTAAAGCTGAATACTAGGCTTAACGTAAAATACTCTAGAAAACATTCACTTTTTCACTAGATTTTCGCGTGAAGTTGTTTTTTAACATTTATAAAAATTATAAGAATTCACTTCTTATTATAAATTAAAAAAAATTTTGATTACAAAAAGAATAATTTGATTTTTCAAAATCGAATCGCAAGTTAACGAATCAAAACCATGTGAAAAGCCGTAGATAACAAAAGGGAATACGAAGAAAATGTTGGTACCGTTTTGCAACATGTTCGACCCTAATCTATGGCATTTATACGATATTACAAAAATGAGACGTTTCGACCCTCTTGTTTATTTATACTCTTTGCCTACAAGTAACCTTGCCACACAACAACGTTGCTCTCTGTATTTGACTACTACATCCACCTTTCATTAAATTTCTGGTACCGGGTAAGTTCGAGTCGAACATGTCGGGATAGGTTCGATCGAATTCTTTAAGCTACATATCTTCCTTACACATTGCAATTTCTGCGTTTTTATGGTGTATGTGTGCGTGAAATTGATTTTCTATTATTTCGGTTTCTTTGCTCATCCATCATTTTTGTTTTGGTTACGAATCTTTTCGAATGGCCTACTTTTAGATTTCTTTCCATTTCCATTGGCCTAGCTTTGAAGCGAAGTTCATTGACCTACATATTTGTTTTTTCAACCGTCGAACGGAATGGACGTGTTTTTTAATAGCGGATAAAATCATCGTAATAAGTACCTACTACGAATTTCAAGTGTGGTGGGATATTAGGCCACCATGCAGAGAAATTCAAAGACATCCACTGGGTTGCTAACTTCAGGGCCCAGTGGACGAGTATCGACTGGAGTTATAGATTTGGGCAATGACCAAGAGTTAGGCCCAATTAGTCGACCTGTAGACGGGTCGACAGGTGGCGACAATTTGACAAGTCGGACCTTTTCCAAGGTAACGGCATCAAAAGGAGGTAATCCCTCACGAAAGAGATTCAAAGAACGCAGAAATGCTTTGTTTATCCTAAGGAAATTAGGATCAGTCGACCCAAGCACGTTGTCGGCTAAACAAAGCGATTCCTTAAAATGGGCTCAAGGAATTCTTGAGGCTGGAAAAAGGGAACGATCACCGGATGAGCTGCCATCCTCCAAAAGGGATCAACGATCGTTTGCCTCAGTTGCTAAAGACAGCCTTGTGATGGCTATCGTTAATAAAGGAGCATTGGACGGTATGGTTCCAAGGCAAAAATGGGGGGAAATTGAGAATGCTTTGTCTGGCGTCTACTCACAGGTGCTGGAAAAGTTTCCCGGCCCAGATCCTCGACACCAAGAGGCTGGTTGGCATCAAGGACGATTTAAGCTAGTCGCATTTGAGGACCAGAGGTCTATAGACTGTTTTAAAGCTGCTCTGATACTAATTGGTGAAGTTTGGGAAGGAGCTGCTCTAGAGTTAGTCGAGAAGAAAGACATACCGGCTAGACCAAGAGCACATGCGTGGATACCTGCAAACCCTCCTGACCCTGAATCTATTTTAAATAGACTGAAACAATGCAATCCAGATCTTCCAACAGCTGATTGGAAGGTTGGCCGTTTGGATGAAGTGGATGGGCCAAGACGGCATGCAGTGTTTATATTGAACACTCAGTCTTTGCCACATCTAGCAAAGTCCCAGGGCCGTGTGTGTTATGGCTTTCATTATATCCAAATGAAGGTGTATAAAAACGATCAGCTAAAGGATTCAGAAATGGACAAGCCTTTGTCTGAATCAGAAGTAAGCGGATCCTCTTGCGAAGTCGAGGGGGATACCAAGACATTTGAAGACATGGATAGATACCGTATGCGTGAGGAGGCTTCTACTGCCTCAGAACTCACCAAAGTTGAACCTATGGTTATTGCGAGAGTCACCGATATCTCTGAAGAGGACATTCTTGATGACTCGATTGAAGCGGCTGATGTGACGGTTGTTGAAAATCTCGATGGTCCTACGGATCCTCCAGATAAATCTTCATCATTGTAAGGCTGCATGTGCTGCCTTAAAAGTTCTCCTGATGAAAGGGGACATAGATATAGTTCTTATTCAAGAGCCATATGTTTATAAAAACAAAATATGTGAATTAAGTACTCCGAGGTTTAAACTATTGCAGTATACTGGTAATGATGTAAATCGAGCCTGTATAATTGCTAAAAACGAGCTCAACTTGTTTCTGCTTCCTTCAATGTGCAATACAGACACTGTCGTTGCCAGTTTAGAAATAGCCAAATGCAAATATTGGGTATCTTCGGTCTACATGGGACATGACAGGGAGATGCCTCCATATGCCGTCAAGACCTTAGTGGAGGAGTCACGGAAAACAAAGACGAAACTCATTATGGGATGCGATGCGAATGCACATCATAGTATATGGGGAAGTAGTGATACTAATGCAAGGGGAGAGTCGCTAATAGAGTTTATTTTGCGTACTAATCTGGTAGTTTGCAACAAGGGAGATGTCCCAACCTTTGTCACTAAAAACAGGCAAGAGGTTTTGGACATCACCTTGGCCTCGCAAGAACTGAATGAAATGATATCTGAGTGGCAGGTTTTAAGTGAACACAGCTTCTCAGATCATCGCTACATCAGTTTCAAATTTGATGTTCATATCACCAAGATCATATTTCCGCCAAATGTTAGGAAAGCTGACTGGAATAGGTATAGGGAATCGTTCAATATTATGATACCGGAAATAACAGAGACAAATATGAGAAATGTGCAAGATATCGAATACGCAGTGGAGCGGATTACTAAGGCCTTCAACATCTCACTGAAAGCTGCATGCCCTAGAGGAAAGCCAAGGGGGAAACATCGACCACCATGGTGGTCTACGGAATTAAGTAATATGAGGAAATCCTGCAGGAAGCTCTTTAACAAGGCAAAGTCCACCAGAGCTTCTGAGGATTGGGACGCTTACAAGAAGATTCTGAGAGGATACAAGCGAGAACTGAGAAAGGCTCAGCATAACTCTTGGAATGCTTACTGCAGCAGTATTGAGAATACGTCCGAGGCTTCCAGACTACGGAAGGTTCTAGCATCCACCAACTCCGCTCCAGGTTTCATTAAAACATCGGAGGGCAATTGGACAACGTCCAGTGAGGAGACGCTGGAGGTACTATTGGACACACATTTTCCTGGAAATCAGACGGTTGAACCATGTACTGGCGGTGCCACAGTTGCTCAGCGGTCGTTTCCTGTCGAGGAAATTGTATCGGAAACTAGAATAAGATGGGCGCTAAATAGCTTTGGACCATTCAAATCCCCTGGACCTGATGGAATTACTCCGGCGGAGTTACAAGCTGTAACTGACAAAATTATCCCCTGGTTGTCGGTGATATATAAAGGATGTATCAACTTATCATATATCCCAGGAAAGTGGAGGGAAACAAAAGTCGTCTTCATACCTAAAGCGGGAAAAGCCTCTCACTCGAGGGCGAAGGATTTCCGACCAATCAGCTTATCCTCATTCCTACTTAAGACTCTGGAGAGGATGATAGATATTTATCTTAGAACTAGCATCGATTCAAGTTTGTTCTCGAAACGACAGCATGCATACTCGAAGGGCAGGTCTACTGAGACCGCACTACATGAACTAGTCAGCTTTATTGAAAGCTCACTATCTGTCAAAGAATACACAATCGTGGCGTTTCTAGACATCGAAGGGGCGTTCAATAATGTCCATCCGAGCTCGATATTAAATGGACTGACAACTCTGAATGTTGATCCATGTATACTCAGGCTGTTAGACGAACTGCTAATGAAGAGACGTATTTCAGCCACACTAGGACAAGCAAACATACAAAAGTATGTGAACAGAGGCACCCCCCAAGGAGGAGTTCTATCACCTCTTCTTTGGAATGTTGCTATAAATAGCCTTCTGGTTACTCTAGAAAAAGAAAGGATAAAAGTGGTGGCATACGCAGATGATGTAGCTCTGGCAGTCAGGGGAAAATTCCCATCCACAATCAGAGATATTATTCAGAGGGCCCTCCGGATGACTGAAAAATGGGCGAAAGACAATGGTCTTGGGGTAAATCCCGCAAAGACAGAATTAGTCATGTACTGCAAAGATCGCAAAACTCCCACGGTTAGGCCTATTTCCTTAGGGGGTATTGAAATTCCCTTTGGTGATTGTGCAAAATACCTTGGCGTTATTTTGGACAGGAAGCTGAACTTTAAGCTTAATATTGAAGAAAGGGCGAGGAAGGCAACTGTAGCTTTGTACTCGTGCAAAAAGGCAATAGGAAAAAAGTGGGGACTAAAACCAAAAATTGTGCATTGGCTATACACGGCAGTGGTTAGACCTATAATGCTATATGGTGTTGTAGTCTGGTGGTCGGCACTTTAGAAACCGACTGGTTTAGATAAAGTTCAGCGTATGGCGTGTTTGTGTATTTCAGGCGCATTCAGCAAGACAGGAACAAATTCCCTTAATGTCATGCTGCATCTATTGCCTTTAGACATTTTGGCCAAACAGTCAGCTGCAACAACGGCTGTGCGGTTGCGCGAACTATCGCTGTGGTCGGAAAAAGGTTACGGTCACAGTTCTGTCCTCAAAAGAATGTCAGATGTGCCTAACGTAGTGGATTACACTTTGGCGAGTCCACTTTTCGACAAAAAGTTTGAGACTCTAATCCCCAACAGTGAGGCGTGGTGCACACAGACCCCGGGGAATAAAGAATATATAGATTTCTACAGTGATGGCTCCAAATTGGATGGACAAGTGGGTTTCGGAGTATATTCTAATGATTTGGAACTTCAAATAGCGAAAAGATTACCTAATCACTGTAGTGTTTTTCAGGCTGAAATATTAGCAATAAGAGAGGTGGCGAATTGGCTGAGAAGTAATGTTCCAAAAAATGTGGGCATTAATATATACTCAGACAGTCAACCTGCAATAAAATCCTTGGACTCTGTCTTCCTCAACTCGAAAACGGCCATCGATTGCCGCAAATCTCTCAATGAGATGGCTGAGCAGTACAATATTCACCTAATATGGGTGCCTGGCCATAGGAACATACCGGGGAACTGCGAAGCCGATGAGTTGGCAAGGCTAGGGACTACCTTACATATTCCAGGGGAACTAGAATTTGTTGGTATGCCCCTAGCTACCTGCAAGCTCATGCTGCGTGAGAAGGCTGTTATGATGGCAAATGTTCGATGGGAGAATTGCAAGGGTTGTAACGACACCAAGCAAATATGGCCCCATTTCAACTTAAACCGCACACTAGATATGCTAATGTTCTCGAGACGTCAGATATCACTCCTGATATCTGCTATAACGGGTCGCTGCCTGATAGGAGATTTTGCAAAAACTATTGGCGCGAAGTATAATGACTATTGTATGAGCTGTCATGATGCGGAGGAAAAAGAATCAATTAAACACCTCTTGTGTGAGTGTCCTGCATTTTGTGTAAAGCGCAAGCAACTTTTAGGAGCATATAGCTTCAGATTACTGGCGGATCTGGAAAACGTTAACTTAAGCAGTCTGCTAATGTTTTTGGAACAATCTGGTTGGTTCAACAAAGAAAAATAATCAAGAAGGTTCAGCGGTTAAAACTAGAAGTGCCCATATGTAATAGGTACTTTTAGTTAATGTGGTATCACAATGGACAGAATAGTCTAAGTGAGCCTGAATCTTAATCGGGCTGCCACTTTAACCTAACCTAACCTACATATTTGTTTTAGTTTCTTCGCTTGTACATCATTTTGTTTTGTTTACCGATCCTTTCCAATGGCCTAGTTTTGAATCGAAGTTCATTGACCTGCATCTATTGAAGACATCTGGTTTTTTCTCGAGATTAACAAAGGCTGCACAATAATTACTTTCTAATGTATTGTATATGGTATAATTCGTATCAATTATCTAATTATATTGCCGTTGATATTAAAGGATTTCGTAGAGTTGGTTGAGTGGATATATTTTATCGGTCACAATTTCCGATTTCGGTATCGTTATATCATATTCTAGTTTTATTGGGTCATTCACTTGCTAACTACAAAAGGTGTGCGGACAAACTCGTAGAGTTTGAAGCTTCCCTAAGTAGTAACCAGGTTCCCATGTCGCCGACGTTTCTTCTGGAAACCCACAAGGATGAGATGAAGTCATTGTGGCGTACTCTCAATGCTGCATATGAAAAGTGTTTGGCGAATGTGAATGATGAGAACGGTAGTAGGGAAGGGGAATGTGGTAAGAGTACGACTTTAAAGTCGGATTTGGCGACCGTTAAAGAGAAGCACCAAAGTTCATACGTAGTTTATTCTAGGTGTATCTCTAAGCTGAATGAATTGATTAGTGAGATGCGTCCTATTTCACGATTTCCGATTTCGGTATCGTTATATCATATTCTAGTTTTATTGGGTCATTCACTTGCTAACTACAAAAGGTGTGCGGACAAACTCGTAGAGTTTGAAGCTTCCCTAAGTAGTAACCAGGTTCCCATGTCCCCGACGTTTCTTCTGGAAACCCACAAGGATGAGATGAAGTCATTGTGGCGTACTCTCAATGCTGCATATGAAAAGTGTTTGGCGAATGTGAATGATGAGAACGGTAGTAGGGAAGGGGAATGTGGTAAGAGTACGGCTTTAAAGTCGGATTTGGCGACCGTTAAAGAGAAGCACCAAAGTTCATACGTAGTTTATTCTAGGTGTATCTCTAAGCTGAATGAATTGATTAGTGAGATGCGTCCTATTTCACAATTTCCGATTTCGGTATCGTTATATCATATTCTAGTTTTATTGGGTCATTCACTTGCTAACTACAAAAGGTGTGCGGACAAACTCGTAGAGTTTGAAGCTTCCCTAAGTAGTAACCAGGTTCCCATGTCCCCGACGTTTCTTCTGGAAACCCACAAGGATGAGGTGAAGTCATTGTGGCGTACTCTCAATGCTGCATATGAAAAGTGTTTGGCGAATGTGAATGATGAGAACGGTAGTAGGGAAGGGGAATGTGGTAAGAGTACGGCTTTAAAGTCGGATTTGGCGACCGTTAAAGAGAAGCACCAAAGTTCATACGTAGTTTATTCTAGGTGTATCTCTAAGCTGAATGAATTGATTAGTGAGATGCGTCCTAGGTCTACAGCTTTGGAGTCCAGTCCAACTTATAATATTAGTCTTACACCTCTTGTATATTTGTATTTATATTTAAGTATATTACTTTATAAATGTCCCACTGTAGCATGCAACAACCCTGTAATAGATTGTAAGTACTTAGTGCATACAACCAAGCATGGATGTATATTATCAGAGGGCATTAATAAAGAAGACTTTGAAGAGATCACAACATGGTGTCAGGTGTGAAACTTTGCATATAAAAAGAGATAAACATGGTGGATAAAGAAAAGATTTCAAACCAAATGTTTTCCTTTGCGGCGAGCTTGTCCCAGTTTAATATGAACAGCTCGAATTTAGCTGTGGAATGGCGTAATTGGAGCAAACAGTTCAAAATTTTCTTGCTGGCTTCAAACTTAATAGAACAGTCTGATGTGCGGAAAGTGGCAATTTTGTTACACCATATGGGACCAGATGCATTGGAGGTATTTAATTCGTTTGTAGTGGAAGTTGATGCGATAAAGTTCGAAGAGCTGTGGAACAAATTTGAGGCGTATTTTATCCCAAAGAAAAATGTTTCCATGGAGAGGCACAAATGTTTCCATGGAGAGGCACACAGTCAGGGGATGAAAAAATCAGTCAGTACGCGACAGTTCTAGAAAACCTAAGTATACCCTGTGAATTTGGGTCTTTGAGGGAAGAACTAGTCAAAGACATTTTTATATGTGGACTATCACAGCAGTTTATAAACATAAAAGAAAAGTTATTGAGCGAAGGAGACATAAAGTGGAGTAAGGCCCTATCTACAGCAAAAAGCATGGAAATGGCACGAGAAAATGCCGCAGAAATGCAAAAAGAAACAGAAAATGTCATAGCGGTCTTAAAAAACCAAAAAGGGAATATGAATAAAACGGCATTCTCTTCTACAAAAAAGCAACAACATAAAGTTTCACATCAAATGTGCGGCAAATGTGGGCAAACTCACACATACAAACGTCCAGCAGAACGTGCCGTCAGTAGAGAGAGTAGGTGCGTTTAACATAATTTAATGGCTTTTTCTAATGGGTATTTCTAAAATTTTTATGGGTAGATTGCAGTTTTTATGGGTTTTTCTAAAATTTTTATGGGTAGATTGCAGTTTTTATGGGTTTTTCTAAAATTTTTATGGGTAGATTGCAGTTTTTATGGGTTTTTCTAAAATTTTTTATGGGTAGATTGCAGTTTTTATGGGCTTTTCTAACATGTTAATGGTTACTTTACACTTATTAATGGCTTTTTCTAACTTGGAGTTGTACGTGTAAAGTTTATAGTCAGGAAGTGGTGATCGTAAACTATGGGAGGGTATTGGAAAGCGGATGTGGAAGCAAAAGGGAATGTACGTGGAAAAATTTTGTGTGTCGGTTAGAATGAAATTTGTGGAGGATCGCTATGGTTGGAGGGTAAAAAATGGAAAGCGAAGGTGGAAGCAAAAGGGAATGTACGTGGAAAAATTTTGTGTGTCGGTTAGAATGAAATTTGTGGAGGATCGCTATGGTTGGAGGGTAAAAAATGGAAAGCGAAGGTGGAAGCAAAAGGGAATGTACGTGGAAAAATTTTGTGTGTCGGTTAGAATGAAATTTTTTTGGAGGATCGCTAACGTTGGAGATAGTGAGTTTGGATTTTCATTGGTTAGGTAAGTAATAGTTTTTTCTAACGTGCTGTTTTTTCATAAATTTTATAGTTGGGATGTGTTGATCATAAAATGATGATGGGCATAGAAAAGTGAAGGTGGAAGCAAAAGGGAATGTACGTGGAAAAATTTTGTGTGTCGGTTAGAATGAAATTTTTTTGGAGGATCGCTAACGTTGGAGATAGTGAGTTTGGATTTTCATTGGTTAGGTAAGTAATAGTTTTTTCTAACGTGCTGTTTTTTCATAAATTTTATAGTTGGGATGTGTTGATCATAAAATGATGATGGGCATAGAAAAGTGAAGGTGGAAGCAAAAGGGAATGTACGTGGAAAAATTTTGTGTGTCGGTTAGAATGAAATTTGTGGTGGA
This sequence comes from Haematobia irritans, assembly GCF_050003625.1. Lineage (NCBI taxonomy): Eukaryota > Metazoa > Arthropoda > Insecta > Diptera > Muscidae > Haematobia > Haematobia irritans. The sequence continues at coordinate 98,616,653 of NC_134397.1, read as the reverse complement.
TCGCTATCGTTGGAGGGTAAAAAATGGAAAGCGAAGGTGGAAGCAAAAGGGAATGTACGTGGAAAAATTTTGTGCGTCGGTTAGAATGAAATTTGTTGAGGATCGCTAACGTTGGAGATAGTGAGTTTGATGGTAGTTTTGGTGGGAGGGAAATTGTAGCTGGTCAAGGTTAAAAATTTGTTAGGATAGTTAAGTGTATACGTGAGGGTTATGATTGTAAAATATCGATTGGTAATGAAATCCGTTGCTAGTTGAAATTGAATGAGAAATAATCGTTTTCATGGAAATAGCCACAGTGGTCTATGTGTTGTAAATGGGGGAAAAAAATCTTACTCCCAATTATGTATACAATTTCTGTTGATCTGACAAGTACCGGAAATTTTGACACCTGTTGAGTTTTGAAGAAATTGATTTCGTTGAAGGGAAACTATAGACAAATAACCGTCATTAAATTTGACGAATTTATGATGTGTCAAGTATTGTCTTACTCCCAATTATGTATACAATTTCTGTTGATCTGACGAGTACCGGAAGTTTTGACACCTGTGGAATTTTGAGGGATCTATAATAAACTAATATATTCATAATAATTTTTAATTTTTATAATGTTCAATATTATGTAGCTAGTATAGAGAACTCCTTTGACATACACAAGGTTGAAACTCTCTCTTCCTAGATGGTACTGACAGTTTGTGATAGTTCACGAGCCTATCGATACCGCTTCGAATCAAATCCCGTTTTCCAAATTTTAAAACAAATTTTAAAGCAATATTTTTTGTTTAAAATATTTAAATTTTTAACAATTTGTTAAAAGCGATTCCGTGTGTTTACGCATTTTTGAAAAAAAAAAAAAAATGGCTAAATATTTGTGTGAAATGTGCTCCGCCGGTTTCGCAACCAAAAGGGAATTCACTAGTCATTCAGTGAAACATTGTGTGTGCGGTGAATTCTGTGAGAATAGATTTATTCTCAAGTCGCACAAGGAGAAATGCCCCCACGTCGTTGAAGGAAGGGTGCAAAACGTAACCTCAAGTAAGAGAAAAATGGAAGGATGGGTGAATCAATCACCAAATGGAGGCGAACTGATTCACCATAATGTTAATCAACAACAACAACAAAATTGGGATAGTCACCAACAACAACAACAAGTGCACCCCGAAAGTATACTGCACAATCATCGTCAATGGAATGTCGGTCAATATCCACCACAAAGCATGCAGCAATGGGGAGTCAACAACCAACAACAATTTCATCCACAAAGTATGCAGCAATGGAGCACCACCGTTCATCGTCAGTGGAGCAGCAGTGAAAATAAAGGCGCACAAGGAAACCTTCAATGGATCAACAGCCAACAACAACAACAACATGTTCAAAACAATTCCAATAATATTGTGCCGTCAAGAAAAATAAAATATATTTGCAGCTATTGTTCGGCTAATTATACACAAAAACATTTGTTTGAATTACACATTGTTAAACATTGTGTTTGCGGAAAATTTTGTGAAAATAAATATATTTTACGATCTCACCAAAAGACTTGTCCTCAAATCGTAGGTCAAGGGGTCTCAGATGTGAGTGTTAAGAAACGTAAAATAGATGAGGCAAGCGAACCAATCCAACGACCGACATGCAGCAAAAACCTTAAAATTCACCATGGAGACAATAGCAAATTAATCAAAACGCAAAGTGTGCAACAAGAAAACATTTACCAGAAAACGAGTGAGGAGAGGGCCGACAATGATAACATAGACCAGCCATCTACAACAACGAAATTACGAGAAACAAAAACTGCCTTTAAAAAACGTATTGCCATGTATGAGTATTGCAATACGAGTAATGTACTCCTCCCGGAGGAACTTCTAAATGAGGCAAAATCTTCACTGATTAACTTAGTGAAGGAAAAAGTTAATGAGCACACCACCGTAAAATTCAATATGGAACTTATCGGTGAATACGTAAAGCCTGTTAATGAGGCAGCTCAACAGTCCAGTGAAGATGGAGTGAGTAGCCCAAAAACATTCAACCACATTACGAAAATGTGTCTAGCCACAAAATCTGACGACATTGAAAAACTGTTTGAGTCCCAGTTTGATAGCATTCTCAACAAAATGTCCGAATTTCAGGAAAGAGATTCAGGTTGGGCATTGAGTAAGATTGCTAAGCTAGATATTAATGTTAACCGAGTAAACCTTATTAGTGGCTCGTCGTACATACCTACCCCCATGGCTTTACGAAGAAAATTAGCATGTGTGAACATAAAAAACACTGATGACTACTGCTTCAAATGGTGTATGATAGCTGGTGTCGGTGGTATGCCAAATAAAAATAGAGCTGCGACAAGTTCCTATGATGTTGACATTACTAACAATGTTATACATTTGGAAAATGGGAAAGTTTTGAATTTTAATAATCTACAATTCCCATTGCCTACACATCATATATGGCAATTTGAAGATCAGAATCCCGATATCAGCGTAAATGTGTATGGTTATGTAAATGGAGTCATTGTCGGCCCCTATTTTAAAACTGCCAATGTAAAATCAACACATATAAATTTGCTGCTGCTAACCGAAGGAGAAAAATCACATTATATTCTCGTAACGAGCATCTCAAGGTAATTTTGCATATTTTCAATTTTTCCATCAAACCATTTAATGAGATTTTTGTTCTTCTTCTTCCAGACTCTTGAGTAGGCAGAAACGGAACCATAATGCACGTATTCATGTGTGTGATCTATGCATACGTCATTTTAATTCGCGAGACAAACTGTATGAGCATCAACAAAAATGTCAAAAGGTAAAGAGGTCAATGCCGGACAAACATAGTCAGAAATTGACATTCAATAATTTCAAGCGCGAGCTCATGGTTTCGCATACAGTGTATGCAGACTTTGAGTGTATTTTAGAGGACAGTAGCGTGGAAAGTGACAACACTTCAAAGACTACATCTTTGAAAAAACATGTACCATGTGCATATAGTTACAAAATTATATGTAGTTACGATAGTAGTCAAAATATTTTAAGAAAGTATACGGGTGTAGATGCTTCCAAAAAATTCTTAGAGGATTTAATTGCGGACTGTAAGACGATCTATGATCGTCTAAATATCGTCAAACCAATGGATAGATTGACGCCCTTAGAGGTTAGAGAATTTTTAAAAGCGAAAGAATGTCACATTTGCCAACGTGAAATTAACACGCATATTGAAAAAAAGGTTAGAGATCACTGCCATCTCACAGGCAAATATAGGGGACCAGCACACAACAGCTGCAACCTACAATACCAAATAGCAAAGTTCATACCAATTTTCTTCCATAATTTTTCAAAATATGACTCACATCTTTTTATCAAAGACTTGGCAGACTTTGAGGGTACAACTTCGGTTATTGCCCAGAATAAGGAGACATATATTTCCATGTCACACATCATTCCCATGGGTAATCGAAAAATATTAGAGATGAGGTTTTTGGACAGTTTCAAATTTATGTCGGCAAGTTTGGACACACTTGCCCGTAATTTGCCTAACGATGCCTTACTAAATGTGAAAGAACACTTCCCCGTCAATTTCGATTTGATGAAAAGGAAAGGCGTTTTCTGCTATGACTATTTATCAAGTCATAGTAGATTAGATGATGAAAAACTTCCATCCATAGAAGATTTTCATAACACATTGACTGACACACCGTGTTCCATGGAAGACTACACACACGCTCAAAATGTGTGGAGCACCATGGGGTGTGAGACACTTAAAGAATATATGGAATTGTATCTGATCACAGACGTTCTCCTTTTAACCGATGTGTTTGAGAATTTCCGAAAATTATGTTGGAATATACATGGACTTGACCCTTGTCATTATTTCACTGTCCCTGGCCTTTCTTGGGAAGCAATGTTGAAATGCATTACAAAGACAACAGAATTACATCTCTTACTAGATAGAGAGATGCATAATTTCTGCATGAGGGGGATTAGGGGTGGTATAGTGCAGTGTAGCAAAAGGTATGTTCGTGCCAATAATAAATATATGGCGAATTATATAAAGGATGAGCTATTGTGTATGCTTTTATACATTGACGCGAATAACCTGTATGGATATGCTATGTCACAGTATCTCCCTCAAAAAGATTTCAAGTGGGTTACGGGTAGTGAAGAATTCCTAATGAAGTTTTACATAGATAAAATATCAAAATTGCCAGCCAATTCGAATGACGGCTATTTTCTTGAGGTTGACCTTTCTTGCCCCAAAGAAGTTCACGATTATTTAAATGATTTTCCTCCCTGTCCTGAGAACAAGTTTCCCCCCGGTTCCAAATTTAAGAAATTGATAGCAGATTTCGAAGACAAGAAAAACTATGTCATTCATTATAGAAATCTACAGCAATGTATAGATTTGGGTTTGAAGCTTGATAAGGTGCATAGAATAGTTACATTCGTGCAAAGTGATTGGCTTCGTCCATATATTGAAATAAATAATGGGCATAGAGCCAGAACCGACATTGCATTTGAAAAAAATTTTTTCAAATTATTAAATAATGCAATTTATGGCAAGACGATGGAAAATGTCGAAAAACGAACGGACGTTAGAATTGTCAAAGTATGGGAAACAGTTGGAAAAAGGAATAGCGCAGTGAAATTGATTTCCAGTCCGAATTTTAATAGTTTAATTCATTTCGGGGAAAATATGGTTGCTATTCAAATGAATAAGGAGGAAATTATCTACGATAAACCAATACAAATGGGCTTTGCGATTTTAGAAATTTCAAAACATTTCATGTACAACTTTTATTATGAGTTTCTGAAAGAAAAATTCGGCGATGATGTATCTTTAGCATATACAGACACTGATTCAATGGTCCTCGAATTCTTAGGTAGGGACTTTTATGAAGAATTGACGGTGGAAGAAATAAAAGCAAGATTCGATACATCCGACTTGCCTCTAAATAATAGGTTCAACTTCCCTATAGAAAATAAAAAAGTAATTGGAATGATGAAAGATGAGAATTCGGGGAGAATAATGACGGAATTCATAGGGTTGAGACCGAAAATGTACTCTATGAAAGTAGAGGGTGCTTCGGAAATTAAAAAATCTAAGGGCGTCAAAAAATCCGTTTTGAAAAAGTACACGTTTGAGACATACCGCAATTGTCTCTTTAACAAACAAAATGTAAACGACAACATGCTAGTTTTTAGGTCAAAGAAACACACAGTGTTTACAAATAGAATTAATAAAATAACTTTAAGTTATAATGACGACAAAAGAAAAATTCGAGAAGATGGCATTAAAACCTATGCATGGGGTCACTATGCAATCGCAGAAGAAAACCATGCAATGGAACATAATGAAATCAACTGGGAGTCAATAAATCCAATGGTGTTTGAGGAGAGTTTGAATGATATTCAAAGTCTTGACTTGGCAACAATAAATGATTTACATGACTTGAATCTTGACCGTTTTGTCTGATAAGAAAAAAAAAAAAACATATATAATTTGTTGTATGTATTTATTTATTTTTTAAAAGAAAAAAAATATATTTAAATTGTTATTTATTACTATAAACATGTATATAAAATGTATATAAAAAAAATTTAATAACAATAAAAAAAAAAAAAGTGATTTTTTGGTTTTTAAATAATTTTTCGAACAACTCCAGTCAAAGGTGTGTATTCCATCAGGCGATCGTGCAGTATAAGACAGTAGGCATGTGTATTTGGTGTGATTGGTTTACTCGTTTCAATTTCGAGTTTAACGTCTATTGGACCATGCTTTATCATTTCATTTTGATGGCTAACATCAATGATTATTAGTGGCGAGGTCTTGAAATCATCAAGGCCTAAGATTGGTTGTGTCTCCCTTTGATAATAATTTTCTTGAAATTTAGTATACATATCATAGAGTATGGCATATCTATTTTCATCAAATTTTAAATTTAAATCATCATACGGATAGGTCTCTGAATTCAAATGCACTTTTATGTTTGTTAAGTTACAGTGAACAAACTTTCCTTCCCGTTCAAATGCAAACAAAATGAATCGTGGTCTCTCCCTATTCAGCGACAGCTTTACATTCCAGTTGCATTTCACCGATCCAAAGAAAGTGGGATTAAAATGACAATCCCAACTTCGAAATGCAATCGGTAATGATGTTCCATCACGTACAGTTTTCATGACTTTTATTTTCATAGGGTCAGAGAGCTGTACATGGGGTATCCTCCACATTACATTGGTAATGGTTAAATTTAGATTTTCCTTTGGATCCAATGAATAACATGCTTGGCTATCGTTAGAACTTCGATGAAGTATTAACTCATGCTTGCTATGCAATATAATTTTATTGAAATCTTCGGCAAAACCCAGTAACATCTTTAATGGAACATAAAAATTGAATGTGTTCACAGCTATATCTTTCAAAGAACTCCATCCTGCGTTCAGGAGCATATTACTCTCAAAACTTGTTAGGGAAGCGAAATTTTTTATTGTGCTTGATATACCAAGATATCTCGATCGATCAATTTCAACACCATTAAGCTCATAGCGGATTTCATCAAACATGTATGCCACACAATTGTTTCTTAAACGTGCGTTGGCCGCTTTCTCTCCACTAGCCACTGTTATGATACCCTCTATGTAAATATAACTTTCAGCTGGCAATACGTACAAGTCTTGATTTTGTATGGTAATTCTAATCTCATCATTATTTTTAAATGAGTGAATATATGGAACATAACTATGATAGTCTTTTTTAGTTATATTTTCATCGGAAAACGGCTTCTCAGTGACATTAAGAATTTCTGACATTTTGTTTTAAACGAAGTTTGAGAGATTTTAAAAATTTTCTGTTTTCCTTAGATAAAGGCAGTAGTCTGCGGTTGGTGGTTTGTTCTCGAATGTTTCCCTTTGACTTTCCGCCGACGTATTTATTGTAAATAATCATCTTGCAGATGGCCTTAGATGGAGGCGTAAAGTAATTTCCTCACCTCGAAAGTTTATTAATCGTTCTTCTTGATCCACAATCCACACTTTAAGTGAACTGATTTCTTTAACGATCACTGGTAAATAAACTAAATTTCGTGGTATTTCATCTAATTTATAGCCAGGAGATACGTTTATGGCAAATTGATGAATGGTATGCACCGGTAAACTATTCATGAAAGCACCTGAAGTAATATTACATTGAACTTGAATCGCATTTACCCTCATAATATTCACAGGAAGGGATGATTTGTGTGTTATATTGGGTGTCAAAATCTCTCTTTTGAAACCCAATAAGCGACCAATAGAACAATCATGACTGAAATCAATTTTGTCATGTGAAGAGAATATTTCAATTTGCAGTGTATTGTTGTTGGCGGAAATATTGATATTTTTCGATCCATTGTTTCTTCCATAAGCCATTTTTATATAGTCGACTATATCTTCCAGTTCATATGAACCTATGGGGATTTCAATTACTTTCTCACCAATATGAAATAAATTGTTATCATTATCTATATTTGGTATAGAGTTGTATGTATGAAAATCAATTAACGCGCATTCATAATCACCAGAGAGCTGCAATGAGGGGAAATATTCCGCAGATAGGATTGATGATTTTCCCGTTAAGGCTAGTGTTATTGACATTGTGAGTGTTATGATTTGAATGATATACACGTGTTAAATTAAATCGCTTTTATTTATCCATGAATTATGTTGATTTGAAAAACCCAACCATTTAACATAAACACGATCTCCTCGAGTTTTTAAAACTTTTTCTACTAGGTAAGAATTAGGGTATCTGGTTCTTTTTAATTCCTCCTCATAAAAACATCCTTTTATGGGATGACCTTGATAATCTTCCAATATGTACGTTACAGGATTTGTTACTTTGATTAATTTAATACGGAATATTTCCGTGCTGAAATTTGGGGTATATCCCTTTTCAAATATATTCTTATATTTGCTGATACGTACAAAATCACCCACTTTATATTTGTGTGACTTGAATATTTTAAGCTTGCTATATACGGTATTGAGCAATTCCTGCTGGTTTTTCGAATTTACTTTGTATGGCGCCATTTTAATTGTTCGATGTCTTGTTCTATTGTATGTGTATATCAACTTTTTATACAGATCAATCCACTTATAGTTCCCGTTAAAGGAAAACTCACGAAACATTTTGCTTTTTAATGTGCGATTGAAGCGTTCAACGATGGATGCTTTCATTACACTATATGTGGAGTAGTGGTTAATACGATACTTTTCCATTAGCTTTCCAAAATCTTTATTGAAAAACTCTTTCCCATCATCTGTTTGCAAGTTCTTGGGCATTCTTCCTTCTTTCAATATTTTATGAAACGCCGCAGTTACATCATTTGCATTTTTAGTTTTTGTTGCTTCAGCCCAGGCATATTTGGAAAACGTATCGATAACTGTCAGCAAAAATTTATATCCGCTATTTTTTCTAGCATATTTTCCCATTTCGACTAAATCCGCCTGCCACAAGTCATCAATCCCTTTCATTATGACTCTACGACGAGGAAAGTTTTTTCGCACTTGAGAATGAATTTCATTTACGATTCCTCTTCTCTCCATGATCATTCGTGTTTATTGTAAATGAATGTTGGCGAGGGATACAATTTACTCATAGCGTCGAAAATGTTTGCTAGTGAAGTTTTCAATTCCGAAATCTGCTCCTGCGTTTTGTAAAATTCTACGCTTATCTCTTTTTTGAATATTTCTTGTGAGCGCGTGATTTGTGCTTGTAGGTAAGCTTTGTTGACTGCGTCTCGATCTTCTGTTGGCGCACCCAAATTTTTAATTTTTTTAGTTTGTATATCGAGGTTATAATACCGGTCAAAAGTAATTCCCAAAATTTTTTGAGCATTTCTTCGTAGAATTTCTGAGTTTGAGAAGTGACCGAACTTGTCGACACTCATCTTGATAATAAAATTCCCAAACAATTGTTAGTAAATTATATTTGCTTCTCTTAGCTCTTCTATAATTGATACTATTTCATTATTGTGGTTATTATGACCAGCATTTTGAGATGCAATCAACAGCTTGAGACGATCAACCAATTCATTGGGGTCATCCCAATATATATAGTTTGGTGGTCGCATGTTTACACTCATTAATCCATCACCCACGTGAGTAGATTGAAATAATTTCTTTATAATATTGGTGTATTTTAAACCCTTGCTTGCTTTAATTTTTCCCTCGGACATGTAATCTCTTTTATGGGCATTCGTATTTATCAATATTTTCTTGTAGATTTCCAATTCAGATTTATCATAATTCTGGGGATTTTTATAAAAAAGAAGTTCAAATAGACCCGGAGTGCGAGCCCATCTTTGATTTCCTATTATAATTTTATCATCGGTCAATTGAAGGTCACTATTTCCGAACTTCCAACCACCATCGCTATCTTTATGTGGCCCAAAACATGTATCCAGTTTTTTATTGTTTTGTAAGGTGTTTAGATCATACAAAATATCCTCATCTTCCGATTGCGAATAGAAATTATCATTATTATCATCATCATCATCATCCTTTTCAACTTTTGTGTTTTTCACGGGTGTTGATAACTTTTCATTTTCTTCTAATTTAATTTCCTTCTTTGATAGTTTTCCTTCGAAATGATTGGGTTTCGCTTCATGTGACAGCCTAAGAAATTTATTCAGTGGAACTGTCAGCGGTTTAAAAGTACTTTCAAGCTGGTTATTACGTTCGATTTCACCATGTCTTAAATCATCAAATTTTCTTTTTAAAACTTTTCTTGTCTTTATGAGCTGTTTTAAAGTATTTTCATCCATTATTGCGTCTGTTTTAAATGAATTGCTTTTCATTACTAAACTTGAATATATGTATCGAAGCCTTTTCTATAACGCCCATCATTAATTTCGTTATCCTTACTTATTGTTAAAAATTGGTACTTTTCTTTCCAACATTCGCGACATAATTCTTTAAATTTGTCGTATGTCATGTCACTTAGAACATTATCATCGTAAACATGTTTTAAATTCATTTCATCTTGTTTGAATATAATGATAAAATTTGCATTATCTCGTACTAAATGTTTTGGTATTCGTGTGTATGATTGACACAAATAAAAACAATCTATGTTCTTATGCCTACCCATACAAAAATAAGCACGAATATTATTTTGTTTTTCACAAGCCACATCATCAAAAATCATTATTGAGTTTGGTTTTGCTTCATCTGGTGCGATCACGTCACCACTATCGGAAAAAGTGTACAACCCCATTCCCTTTATAGGCTTTAAAAGCGTTTTCAAATATTCATACTTTGGTTGGTATAGAGATTTTGAATACAGATATATATTCTCAAATTTTAGACCATTGGGACTCTCTATTAAACTAATCATAGTATTAGTTTTTCCACAATTTGATGGACCGACAATTAGAGCACGAATAGTGTTTGGTAATAAGGAACTATGTTTAGTCTTGAGAGGTCTTTTATGCAGAAAATCATAGTTTTGAACATTAATATTTTTAACCTGCTTTACGAAACGCATTTTGATGACTGTGAATTGAAAAATATTTCACTGCAATATATGTTTTCTTTTTTTGTTTTTTAGAGTTAAAAAAAAAAAAAAAAAAAAGTATAAAATGATCGTTTACGCGAAAAATAAAATTATTCGCAAGAAAGCAATCAAAGGAAGAGGACTACTTAATAACATCATTAACGCATTACCATTTGAAGTGCATTTACCTGGCTATCAATATTGCGGACCGGGAACTAAACTACAAAAACGTTTGGATCGGGGAGATAAGGGAATAAATGGATTGGATGCAGCTTGCAAAATTCATGATATTGCATATTCTGAAAACCAAGATCTTGAAAATAGACATAGAGCTGATAGAGAATTAACCGAGAGAGCCTGGAAGCGCGTGTTGGCAAAAGACAGCAGTTGGGGAGAAAAAATAAATGCATATTTAGTTGCAAATGCAATGAAGGCTAAGACAAAATTTGGTATGGGATTGAAAAAGAAAAACAAGAAACCAATTTGTGGGAAAAGACTATTTAAAGATGCGCTCAAAAAGGCAAATACGGTTCTAAAGAAACAAAAACCGGCAGATATCCATGCTGCTATAAAAGTGGCTCGAAACGTTATTGGTAGATCATTCAAGGGAAAAAAAGCACAAGTTACTATTCCAAGAGTAATAAGAGTACCAAAAATTGGCGGTTTCCTCCCACTAATACCAATTTTAACAGCACTCAGTGCCGTAGGTGCGTTGGCGTCAGGTGGTGCATCCATAGCCAAAGCAGTTAACTCTGCCAAAAATGCTAAGCAACAACTAGAGGAAAATGCACGTCATAACCGTGCAATGGAGAGTGTGGCACTGGGTAAAGGCCTTTACCTAAAACCCTTTAAGAAGGGTATGGGTATAGTAATCAATGAGAATGAAAACAACAACACCCGCCAACGGAAAATAAAAAACTTGTAAAAGAGCTACCCAAGAGAGCGTTAACAGATAATGATTTGATTTCATTTGCCACAAAACACATTCCATATTTTAGAGGTGTCTTTATGAGGGATAGATTACCGAAAAAGCCTCACACAATTGAGTGTGGTATAGTAAATCTCGACACCTACAAGGGAAGTGGCACGCATTGGGTGGCGTATTACAAAAACAAAGATTTGGTTGAATATTTCGATAGCTTCGGAAATTTGCAACCGCCCTTAGAAATTTTAAACTATTTAGGAAAGAGAATAAATTACAATTATAATCGAGTACAGAAATTTAATTCTTTTAATTGCGGCCACTTGTGTCTTTTATTCCTAAGTAAATTTTAATGAAGAGAAAAAGACAAAACAAAAACAAGTAGTTTTTTTTTTGTTTATTATTATTATTATTCATTTATACATTATTTATAGTAGTGTACATATTATAAATTTCCACATCTTTTTTAATAATACTCTTCATTTTTCTACCAAATTCAAAACAAAGACGAGTTAAATCAATCACTACTTCTTTTTCATAAAATCCTACAATTTCATTTATTTGAATGTAGGTTTTCTTTAACCTAGCACAAGTAGGAATATAGAAATTAAAATAAAAATAAGATATCTGCTTCTGCAAAATCGCATTCCAACACACAAATGTTGTTAAAAATACGCCAACGCGTGTAATCGAGCGCCATGTTTCTCCATCAATTTTGATTTTGCCATTATTTTGACGGAAAACTAGAAAACATTCACCATCCTTTTGACGAAAATCGTATCCGATATGTTCATTGGGGACATCATTCAACAAGTTGAAGGAGTCGAAAAACTCAAACTGATCCAGTCTCAGCTGTATATAGTCCTTGTATGTCATCAGATGAAGCCACATATCACGAGAAAATCCAATTAAATTTTTTCTCTTGTCTTGAAACCAAATTAGTGGTTCAAAGCAAAAAGTTGTCGAGAAACCACACGTCACTTTGAGCCGAGTGGTGACAAAGTACTCAAATTCAAAAACCACATCATGGTTCTTGAACATTTCACTTTTGTACGAGCTATTCGTCATTTTCGTCGGATGAATTTTCAAGACTGACGTGAATTCTAAATGAAAAATCGTATATATAGGGGCTTTGGAAAGCCAATTCATTTAGTATTTTCAGTTAATCCACGCTAAAATGACAACTCTGACGAGAAACAATTTCGCGCTGTTGGATTTTCAATACTGCCACGGCGATGATAGCAGCATTTATATGAAGGAGCTGTCATATATGGGTGCTTCTTCAACCGTACCCAATCACTTTTTCTTCAAACGTCCCTTTGATTTTCGTGAACTAACCAGAGTAGGGCGTAGAAAAAACATTTACTGTCGGAAATTTGTACATGGATTGGATTGGATGGATGGTGACATAGACTACATTAATGTCGGTGAAATTCTTTCGCCACTCAAATGCTATGACTACATCTTCTGCTTTGGGGAAGCCAAAAAAGATTTTCTAATGAAATACTTAGATGTTAATATCATTAATCTAGAGTATAAGACAAGTTTTTCAAAACTGAATAACTATTACACATCATGTGAAATTCATACCGATAATAGATTTAAATGCGCTCTCAATAATGTTTTCAAACTTTTTGTATATTTAGAAACAAATTTTTCCCATGTACAAAATTTTATTAATGATGAATAAATAAACAATAAACCAAAAATCAAATTGCGTTTTTATATTATTTTGTACCTTTATTTACACTGCTTAGAACAACAAAAGTTAAACCATATAATAGAAACACATGACCAAGATTGAAAATGTGGAAAACATAATTAGCTATGGATACATTGTTGTTGATTTTCTCTTCCTCTCGCTCCATATTCAATCCGCAGGTATCGTATCCTATAGGTTGGAGTATATGCGTTAGCTCTTCCTCACACAATGGAATATTATTATTAGGATACCCTCTCAACAGTGGACAAATCGGAGACCATCGCATATGCTCAGATATTACATTATCATCTGGCTGCCAAGAATGTATTTCCACATGACAGAAGTAGCATTTCACTTTATCGTGTTCGCCAGTATAAAAAAGACCACTCATTGCCATCTCTTTCCAATTTGTATGCCTCCCCGACCAAGATTGAAAAGTCTTACAACGCTCATCTTCCCGATAGAGTAGACTTTTGTTTGTGCCTGGTGTTTTTAATTTCTCTACTTCACTCATCTTTTTCGTTTCAGTGCAAGTAACTCTGTATACTGTGGTTACGTCCAAGTATGTCGACGCTTTTATTCTAGCGAAAGTGAATAATTGTTTGCCACTCACCCACCCTTCCCTTTCGTTTTCATTTCCCATCATTATCCCAACCAAAAATAAAAAGAATGAAAATTTCAAGTTTTACAAAAAATTATTTTATTTATTTATTTTTTTTTTCTTTTTCTTAACCTAAATATGGTACATAAAAAGTGTCTGGTGTCAACAACACTTCGTTCAAAACTAGTTTTGTAAATTCAGCTCCTTCTTTAAGCGGTACTTTGGTAATGGAGAATGTTCCTTCATTCAAGCGCTGGATGTCCTCTTCACTCAACGAATTGAACCTTGAGGGTAGATATAAAACTCCATCATTGAGTTTTAGGACAACCTTTTCACCAAATTTGGTTGTTGTCCTATAGGCACCTCCTATAAGGTATTCAACATTTATGGACAGCTCCTTCATGTTGATAATTTTCTTGAAATTTAGGGAATTGAAACTTTCCACTAACTTGTTGCTTGCCATCGTGTATTTCTAATTGTGACTGAATACCGATATTGAAAAACTTCGACTATTTATAACAAACATGGTCAGTCAATTTGGCTGCACTACCACCCATTCGTTTCCCCCTCCACATAATAAAAAGAAGTTTCAGCTTTGTGTTTTTTTTTGTTTATTATTATTATTAATTTATTAATATATTATATAACTATTTTATAATTGAGTTAAAAAAAAAAAAGAAGAAAATTAAGAAATTTTTTATGATTCTCTACTCCAGCTCTTCATCCTAGTCTTGAAATGAATCCTCGTTTCTCCATGTGAAAATTTCATCTGCCATACGTTGACATTCGCTATCCCAATATTCTTGTAAAGTCTGGCATCCGATAGTTATGGGTGCTTCCTCTTCATTAACCCATTCATACAGATTTTGTCCGCATTGGAATAAGTCGATCATTTCGTCAAAAGACATATCCATATCCATTATTTTTATTTTTTGTTTCTTGAGCGAAAAAAAAAAAAATGTTTTCCCGAGAATGTTTTTCCTTCAACGACAAAGAACCTTCTGCAACTTACCGAAGACAAAATGTCCTTTATATACAAACAATTCATTTGTTTTTCATACATTTTTTTCATATTCCCTCCTTTCTGAGCATGATCATTAACATTTACAGAGAATATATCATATTTTAAAATTTTTAAACATATCAAATATTCAAACAATGTAATATTCCATCATGCATCCACAAGTATTCCTGAAGATCTTGTCTATATACATGTCCATAGATCTCTTCGTTGATGAAATGTACAACTTTTCAACCTTAGGTGACAATACTTGACACATCATAAATTCGTCAAATTTAATGACGGTTATTTGTCTATAGTTTCCCTTCAACGAAATCAATTTCTTCAAAACTCAACAGGTGTCAAAATTTCCGGTACTTGACAGATCAACAGAAATTGTATACATAATGGAGAGTAAGTTTTTTTTTTTCCATTTACAACACATAGACCACTGTGGCTATTTCCATGAAAACGATTATTTCTCATTCAATTTCAACTAGCAACGGTTTTCATTACCAATCGATATTTACAATCATAACCCTCACGTATACACTTAACTATCCTAACAAATTTTTAACCTTGATCAGCTACAATTTCCCTCCCACCAAAACTACCATCAAACTCACTATCTCCAACGTTAGCGATCCTCAACAAATTTCATTCTAACCGACGCACAAAATTTTTCCACGTACATTCCCTTTTGCTTCCACCTTCACTTTTCTATGCCCATCATCATTTTATGATCAACACATCCCAACTATAAAATTTATGAAAAAACAGCACGTTAGAAAAAACTATTACTTACCTAACCAATGAAAATCCAAACTCACTATCTCCAACGTTAGCGATCCTCCAAAAATTTCATTCTAACCGACACACAAAATTTTTCCACGTACATTCCCTTTTGCTTCCACCTTCGCTTTCCATTTTTTACCCTCCAACGATAGCGATCCTCCACAAATTTCATTCTAACCGACACACAAAATTTTTCCACGTACATTCCCTTTTGCTTCCACATCCGCTTTCCAATACCCTCCCATAGTTTACGATCACCACTTCCTGACTATAAACTTTACACGTACAACTCCAAGTTAGAAAAAGCCATTAATAAGTGTAAAGTAACCATTAACATGTTAGAAAAGCCCATAAAAACTGCAATCTACCCATAAAAAAATTTTAGAAAAACCCATAAAAACTGCAATCTACCCATAAAAATTTTAGAAAAACCCACAAAAACTGCAATCTACCCATAAAAATTTTAGAAAAACCCATAAAAACTGCAATCTACCCATAAAAATTTTAGAAATACCCATTAGAAAAAGCCATTAAATTATGTTAAACGCACCTACTCTCTCTACTGCCGTCTGCCACATATGTAAAAAGTTTAACCATTTTGCTAGAATGTGTTATATGCGCCAAAATGAAAATCCTAAAAAGCGAAATGGAAAGTATGTAAGAAAGATCGAAGAAGAAAATGGCGATTCTGAAAAAGAAGAAGAAGCAGATTAAGATGATTTATTTGTTGGAGTACTGCAACAATCGAAAGCGAGAGTTTTGAAGGAATGGATTTTAGAGGTAGAAATCAATGGTTTTAAAGTGAGCTGTCAAGTGGATACTGGATCACAAGCGAATTTATTGCCGTCTAAGTTGCTGCATAAGCTTAATATATTTAAAATTAATACTAATGTTAAAAATAGAATTTTAACGTTCAATGGTGAAAAGTTGCCAGTAGTAGGAGAAGTTGATATAGACGTTAAATTTAAGGAATTGGTATATCAATCTAAATTTTATGTGCTCGACATGGATTGCAAAGTAATTTTGCTCCTTTATTAATAATAGCCATCACAAGGCTGTCCTTTGCAACTGAGGCAAACGATATTTGATCCCGTTTAGAGGATGGCAACTCATCCGGTGATCGTTCCCTTTTTCCAGCTTCAAGAATTCCTTGAGCCCAATTTAAGGAATCGCTTTGCTTAGCCGACAACGAGCTTGGGTCGACTGATCTTAATTTCTTTAGGATAAACAAAGCATTTCATCGTTCCTTGAATCTCTTTCGAGAGGGGTTGCCTCCTTTTGATGTCGTCACCTTAGAAAAGGTTCGACTTGCCAAAGTGTCACCGCCAGTCGACCCGTCTACAGGTCGACTAATTGGCCCTGACTCTTGGTCGCTGCCCAAATTTATAACTTCAGTCGTTACCCGTCCACTGGGCCCTGAAGTTAGCAACACAGTGGATGACTTTGAAATTCGCTGCATGGTGGTTTATTATTTCCACCACACGTGAAATTCGTAATAAGTACTTATTACGATGAAATACTCCGCTATTAGAAAACACGTCCGTTCAGTTCGACGGTTGAATAATAATCTGGATATGGCCATAGATATGAATCTCATTCAGGTTGGGAATTTTATTAATAAAGAAGGAATATTTGAAAAGTATTCTGAGGTGTTTAGCGGTTTGGGTCTTTTGAAAAATCTGCGTGATTTACGTGTTGTGGAAAATAGTCAACCAGTAGCAGATCCACCCCGTAGAGTACCATTTTGTCTTTTGGGGCCGTTGAGGAAGGAATTGCAGAGGATGAAGGACCTGAATGTCATCATTGAGGAAACGGAGCCCACCGAGTGGGTAAATTCCATTGTTTTGGTATCTAAACCAAATGGATCTCTTAGGTTGTGTTTAGATCCAAGAAACCTTAATAAGGTTATCATTAGACCTCGACATTCGTTTCCGAATATTGATGAATGTAAGGCCCAAATGAGTGGTTCGAGAATATTCAGTACACTTGTTGCGAACTCAGGGTTTTGGATAATTCCTCTAAGTGAGGAGTCATCGAAATTGTGCACATTCGCCACACCCTTTGGGAGGTATAGATTTTTAAGGTTGTCGTTTGGTATTAATTCTGCTCCCGAAATTTTTCATGCAGAGATGATTAGACTTTTCGGCGACATAAAGGGGCTGATGATATACATGGATGATTTCATGATACATGCTCCTACTTTGGAGGAACATGATCGAATTTTGGTTCAGGTTTTAGAAAGGGCGAAACTGGTGGGGCTGAAGTTCAACAAATCCAAATCTAACTTTCATAGGGACGAGATCAAATTCATTGGTCATATTTTTAGCGTTAAGGGAGTTAGCCCAAACAGGGAGAAAATAAAATCGGTTGTGGAAATGCCAGCTTCAAGAAATGTGAAGGAACTACAACGTTTCTTGGGTATGGTAAATTATTTAGGCCCGTTTGTCTTCTAAGAATAAACATTTAAGAGATTTGCTTAAGAAGGATACATTGTGGCATTGGGGTAAGCATCAGGATAATGATTTTAGGAATTTGAAGTTGGAGATAACTAGGAATCCCGTATTGGCATATTATGATCCGAGAAAGGAAATGACACTTTCAGCTGATGCCTCCAAGTTTGCTTTGGGTGCTGTCATAATGCAAGAGGGGAAGCCAATAGCTTATGCGTCGGCATCACTGACTTCCTCTCAGATAAATTATGCACAGATTGAGAAAGAATTATTGGCTATTGTTTTCGGTTGTTCCAGGTTCCATCAGTACATTTATGGTCATAAGGTGTTGGTTGAGACTGATCATAAAACCCTCGTGGCCCTTTTTGGGAAACCTTTACATAGGATCCATCCAAGACTTCAAAGATTTATGATGAGATTGTTGGCATATGATTTGGTTGTGAAGTATAAACCTGGCAAGTATCTACACATTGCCGATGCTTTGTCTAGGGCCCCACTAACTGAGCAGTCGTGCGGTGACATGGACAATGATATTGACATACATTGTCATTCCGTAATCAATCAAGTCGCGCTGCCAGCAACGGATATCAATAGGATAAGGGAATTTGTGAAGCAGGATGAAATTTTTCAAAGGATCATTCATTATGTGAGAGAGTGATGGCCTACGACAAGGGAATTGTGTGACGTCGATGTAGTTCCATATTTTCATGTAAGGGATGATATCAGTTTTATTATTGAAGAATAATAGGATTATGGTTCCAAGGGCTATGAGGTCGCATATATTGACAAGATTACATGAGGGGCATTTAGGAATTCAAAGATGCCAAAGTTTGGCTAGAGATTCGGTGTATTGGCCCAATATTAATAATGATATTAGAAATATTGTAGATGGGTGTGAGATATGCACACGATATAGGAATTCTAATGCAAGACAACCATTAGTCAATCATGATATTGTATCTATTCCTTGGTACAAAGTTGGTATGGACCTATTTGAATTTGAGAGGAAACATTTTTTATTATTGGTTGATTATTTTTCAAAATACGTTGAGGTTGAACCCTTGAATGATAGCTTCACAAGTAATTTAGTTATCAATAAACTGAAAAGCATTTTTTCTAGGCATGGCATTCCGACCATTTTGATGTCGGATAATGGGCCTCCATTCAACTCGAGGGATTTTGCAAAATTCTGCTTGGAATGGGGAATTGATCACCAAACTTCAAGCCCTTATTTTGCACGATCAAACGGCCTGGCTGAGAAGACAATTCAAACGGTTAAGGAAATGTTTAAGAAATGCCGCGATACAGGCGATGATTATTATACGGCTTTACTTCACTATCGCACTACACGGAAGGATAATTTGGCTAGTCAAGCAGAACTTTTGATGTCGCGAACATTAAGAACGAAACTGCCATCCATGTCGAATACATTGAGACCTAGAGTTGTAAAGTCAAGGGATATTGTAAAGTGTAGGTCTAGAAAACTGGAGAAGGTAGCCAGTAATTACAACAGGAATACAAGAAACCTTAGACCTATTGTTCCTGGAAACCAAATTTATTTTAAAAGGAGTCCATTGTCAGTATGGCTTCCGGGAACAATTGTCAAAATATGTACCTAGATCATACCTAGATCATATTTGATTGACGATGAAGAAGGGGTAACATACAGGAGGAATAGGGAGCATATCTTAGAAGTTGCAGAGAAATCTGATGGAGTTAAACCTGATTTAGGAATATCAGTGCCCGATAACAATTATTTGACGAATATTCCAAATATAGCTATAGAATCAAGGGTAAACAATAAGGAGAACTTCTCCAGGAGTGGTAGGGAAATAAAACCTCCGAAGAGACTTGGATTTGAAGATTAAAACTGGCTATATCCTAATAAGCAGTTAGGAAATAATATTAATGATTGTTACATTAAATTTCCATGTATATAAAGAAATTTATGCACTAAGAGGTATGAATATAAAATAAACGTGAAAGGAAAGATGTTGTATATCTGTATTTATATTTAAGTACATTACTTTATAAATGTCCCACTGTAGCATGTAACAACCCTGTAACAGATTGTAAGTACTTAGTGCATACAACCAAGCATGGATGTATATTATCAGAGGGCATTAATAAAGAAGACTTTGAAGAGATCACAACAACACCCTGCGACTTTCCGCGACATGTTCACGGCCATATGTGTTAAGAATCCGAAGCTCAGTCCAGTCGAGCGTCTTTTCCATTTGGTCAGCAAAACGAAAGGTGAGGCTCACGATATCGTATCGAAGAGTCCACTAACCAATGACGGTTTCGAGTCTGCATGGCAGAACCTGTGCTCCCGTTACGAGAACAGGCGGGTTTTAATCAACGGTCAATTGAAAAATTTGTTTGTCTAAAAGCTTGTTCCGCTGAATCTGCCAATGCTTTGAAGTCTCTCCAAAGGGACATCAATGGCTGTATATCTGCTCTCAGCCTTTACGAGTTTGATATAGCAAGTTGGGATCCGATCTTTGTCTATATTTGTTCGAATCGACTTCCCAGTCTCACTCTTACCCTATGGGAAAGACTATCACAGATAAGACATCCGTCCTAAAATGGGCAGACTTGGACATTTTCCTCACGAGTCGGCATCGAACCCTCGAGTCCGTTTCGGACATGAAAAGCACATCAGATTCCAAGCCACAGAATTTAAGGGATAATTCTAGTGGCAAAAAGAAGTCGTGTGAAACGTGTGTAAATAAATGCCTGCGCAGGCACCACACACTTCTCCACGACGATTCTGCGGACACGCGAAATTATACTACTCGTGCCATGCCTAGGGATGCAAATGAGCCGACTACGGCTTCGTCGCTTTCTAAGCCATTACCCCCACTAACAGTCCCTACATCTCTACAGTCCGGTGATACGGGGGGTAACAGCGTTCGCACATACTTTTCCGCAGGATCTAGGGGCATTCTACTTGGGACAGCCATGGTCCATATACGTCTAGCTGGCGTTTCATACGAGGCACGTGCTTTGATAAATTTAGGATCTGAGGGTACATTTATAGCAGAGAATCTATTTAACAAGTTGACATTACCTTTTCGTAGAACTAGTGCCACTGTCTCAGGCCTCAACAACACTATATCTGCTCCTGTGCACAAGGAATGTACATTCAAGCTAGTTTCTACCATTTGCCCGAATTCTGAGGTTTCTAGTAATCTTTCTTTCCGAACTTTTGACGCTCTGTCGCCACAGGTTCCGCCCAACCTGCCTATCGCAGATCCGAAATTCTACGAGAGTACGAAAATCGACATTCTCATTGGAGGGGATGTACTACCCTCGATTATGCTGCCTGGGTTTGAGCGACTTTTTGGGGGGGTCTTTGATGGTTCAGGAGACCATTTTCGGATGGATTCTCGCTGGGACCATTCCTTTGAGCACACCACCACCTTCCCCAACAGTGGTGTCCTTCTATTGTGCGATTTCCTTAGATAGGCAAATCTCCAGATTTTGGGAGGTGGAGGACCTGCCTCGTAGGAAAGTCCTACCATACAGCGATATGGTTTGCGAGAAGTTGTTTCAGAAAAGCACTAAAATTAACAGTGGGGGAAGGATATATATTTTCTTTGCCATTAAAGGAAGGATTTCCGCAAACACTTTTCCTTGGACAATCGAGATCTTCCTCCATGGCCCAATTTTTCCGGAATGAGGGTCGCTTACTTAAAAATCCTACCTTAAAGGAGCAGTATGACCAGGTGCTGCATGAATATCTGACTTTAGACCATATGCGGCCAATAAAGTTTTCGATACTTCATTCCTTCATCCACGCTACTATTTACCTCACCACGCTGTTCTGAAGCCAGAAAGCACGATCACAAAAGTCCGTGTGTTATTTAATGCTTCGGCTGTTACTTCGATCGATAATAGTTTGAACTCTGTGTTCCATGTTGGGCCCGTGTTGCAAAAGGACTTCACAATTTTGATACTTCGATGGAGATTTTTCCGTTACGTTTTTAATGGTGAAATACAAAAACTGTATCGCCAAATTCTAATTTGTCCCGAACATACCCGATTCCAACGAATTCTTTTCCGAAATAGTCCTAGCGCGTCCTTACGGGATTACGAACTCCAAACGGTAACATTTGGTGTCAATTGTCCGCCTTATCTGACGATGAGGACCATGCAACAGTTAGCCAGCGATGTGCAGGAGGTCTATCCCTTAGCGAGTCGTATACTGTCCCATTATATGTATGTAGATGATGCACTATCGGGTGCAAATTCGGTTTGTTCGGCTATCAGAGCCAGGGATGAACTGGTGATAGCATTGGCTTCCGCAGGATTCGATATGCGTAAATGGACTTCAAACTCGAATGATGTTCTCAAGGGTATTCCTACTGATCAACTATTGTATGAGGATTTCCTTGACTTTGACGATAGGAGTTCAGCAAAGACTCTGAGTATTCGGTGGAATGCCCATTCTGATTGTTTTTTTCTTTTCCCATAATGTTTCCCAGATAAAAACTGTTATACCAAACGTGAGGTTTTATCGCTTATATCTAAAGTTTTTGATCCAGCCGGTAGGCTTTCCCCTGTTGTTATTCGGGCTAAAATAATTATGCAGAAAATATGGATTGATGGAACGTCGTGGGATGAAAGTATATCGCCAAATTCCTTGCAATTATGGAAAATGTTCCAGAGGGACTATCCACAGATTAAAGATATTCGAGTTCCACGGTGGGTCGATTTCTCACCCGAAAGTGATGTCCAGTTTCACGCGTTCTGTGTCGCTTCTGAGTGGGCGTACGGTGCCGCTCTCTACATTCGAATTAGGAATAAAAGGAATATTTCAACGCATTTAATTTCCCCAAAGTGGCGCCGGTAAAGACCATCTCAATCCCCCAACTGGAATTATGCTGTGCAGCATTGCTAGCCGATATGGTCGACAATTTGTTACCACAATTGGAATGCGAAATATATACACTTTACTGGTGGACGGACTCTATGATAGTGATGTACTGACCGCCATGTGTATGGACAACATTCGTCGCCAATAGGGTGGCGAGAATCACACATGTTACTGTCGTATCTAATTGGCGACATATGTCCTCGGAGGACAACCCAGAGGATTTACTAAGCACAAGAACTTGCAAGCAATAGGCTTAGGTGGCATGGGCCTGAATGGCTACAACATCCGCCTGAGGAATGACCCAATAGTGCAGCAGATCTGACTTTCGATGTGGAGTTAGAAAAAAAATCAGTTAAAGTCCACATTTCATATTTTCGAAACTTGGATGATATTTTAGAAAGATTTTCATCTTATTCGAAAGCCCTGAGAATTCTTTCTTACGTGTACCGGTTTTTCTAAATATCGGTGCAATTTTCACAGGTCATCGCATACAATAAGCGCTTCTGAAATTCTACAGATACGAAATAGGTTAGTAACTATCTGTCAGAAATCTACCTCTAACGAGGGGATAATGCGCGTTAGAGGTAGATTTGCAAACTCTCCTATGTTATTGTTTGTGTGCGGGAGTGCAGTCAACCTGTTGGAAGAGTATTTGTCGTGAGCCGAAACAAATTCCACTATTGCAATAATAGTTGGGATTTGTACTCCAGATGAGATCGTAGGGAAGAAACAAACCAATATCAAAACGATGGAATGAAAAAAACACAACGATTTGGGTTTAGATGGATGATATTATTAAGGATTTATTTCTTCTTTCTTCTGAATCAACGCCTTACCAGTAGAAATGATGAATACAAAAAGAGAAGTATCACTTAAAATTATTGCGGAAGCTGTGTTTTGACATGGCTTGACAGTTTCCTGGATTTGAGTTGTCATTTGAAATTATAATTTATCGATTTATTTGGATTTGTATCTTGAAAAGTAATTGGGTATTCTAAGAATCCCAGTAGGGATTCCAGTGCTGAGAAAATTATTATTTTAGAGGGAAAATTTTTTCCAACTGTTTATGTGACATAAACATTAGCGGCCCCTTGTAGCATACCTGCAATGAACTGATGTAAGAATGTCAAACCATATCTGGTAATATTATTAAATAAAAATTAATATTAGAAATTCATTCATTGGAGTGTTTTAGTTCTGGTATTACAATGTGCGAAATTCAATATATATTATTTCTATATTATAGCATTATTTTTTTTTTTTTGTAAGTAATATTGAGATACAACAATATTTTTAGGTGGTAATATAAGAAAATTTGTGGAAGTTCACGTTTTCATAAATTTTCAATATTTCATTGCTTATTCAGTGTGTGGGTTTTTTCGAGGAAAAAAAAATTATTGAGATAGGAAAATTACATTAGTTAGTTAGAGCAAGTTCCATAAATAGACCAGCCAAAAATCGTGTTTTGGGCTGTTGGCAGCCCAGCCCTGTTAAGAAATCCCTCACTTATTACACGTGAATATACGCCAATTCCTAAAATAATCGAGATTGGAGCAGACTTGTAGAACTCTTTATCGGCTAGTAGCATGTTTGAGAAATGTCGAGCATAAGATGGTGATAACGATTTGCTAGGCGTATGAATAGCAATCCGGTTGTTAACTTTCAGGACGGTTTCGATGTAAATTTCCGGGTTGTATGTATGTAGACATCAATGTGAGGGGGCAGATAGTTTCGTCGTCCAAAGTAAGGGTAGTCAAATTAAGTTTTTCTGCTACTTTAGAGGAAATACAACTGGATTTCGATCCAGAGTCCAGAAGACATCTTATGGTACAGTTTCCGTTTTTAGTGGTGACAGACACGACCACAAAGTTACAGCATTGTGCTTTAAAATAGCCGAAAGTGTCGTATTCGCCGAGTTAAATTATGACGAAGGAGTCGTAGACTTTGAGGGCGATTGTGGGTTAGAAGTTGATGCTGAAGATTGAGTTGAAGTTATAGCTGAAGCCTTCTGTCCCTTTCGTTTCATAGATTCCAACCGGGCATGGGTGTGTAGAAGGCTATGATGAGATTTTTTACAATATCGACAACCAGTTGCAGTGAAGCATGTGTTGCCAGAATGCTCATGCGCTAAGCAATTGGTGCAATATCCGTATTTGCGTACTATTTCTTGACGTTTCAGGATATTCATATCCAAGAAACGTTTACATTTCCGTAAAGGATGAGACTTTCTACACAAACGACAAATGTAGGATTGGTTTGTGTCCTGTTTACGATGATTTTGGTGGGAATGAGATGGGGATTTTTTATCCCGTATTTTGAAACTATAAGAAAAAACAATACTATTCGTTTGGAAATCTGGAATGACTTAAGTACTTATTCTACAGTACTGGCTAAACTGTATCTTCGATAGGAAGAACTACGATTTTCGTAATCGGTCGGGTAACAATGCCTTTTTGCGTAATAATTTCGGCAACTCTAACTCGATTATCAGCCCCAGTATGTACCTTTCTTATCCTCCCAAGGCGCCAACAGTTTGGGGGCAAATTTTCTTCACGTATGATCACCATGGTATCTTCTTGTAAGTTATCGGTTGCCCGTTTCCACTTATGACCCTTGTGTAATTCTTTAAGGTATTCCTCTTTCCAACGGAGACAGAAAAGTTGGTGAATTACCTTAAGTCTTTGCCAGCGGTGTCATGATGACAAATGTTCGATGGGAGAATTGTAAGGGTTGTAACGACACCAAGCAAATATGGCCCCATTTAAACTTAAATCGCACACTAGATATGCTAGTGTTCTCGAGACGCCAGATATCACTCCTCATATCTGCTATAACAGGTCGCTGCCTGATAGGCGATTTTGCAAAAACTATTGGTGCGAAGTATAATGACTATTCTATGAGCTGTCATGATGCGGAGGACAAGGAATCAATAAAACACCTCTTGTGTGAGAGTCCTGCATTTTGTGTAAGGCGTAAGCAAATTTTAGGGGTATATAGCTTCAGATTACTGGCGGACCTGGAAAACGTTAACTTAAGCATACTGCTAATGTTTTTGGAACAATCTGGTTGGTTCAACAGAAGAAAATAATCGAGAAGGTTCAACGGTTAAAACTAGAAGTGCCCATATATAATAGGTACTTTTAGTTAGTGTGGTATCACAATAGACTGAATAGTCTAAGTGAGCCTGAATCTTAATCGGGCTGCCACTTTAACCTAACCTTTGCCAGCGGTTTATAATGGATAATGGACTGTCTTTTATTGAGGGATCAATGGGAGCTAAAAGTGGGGTTCTTATTAAAAAATGTCCTGGAGCAGAAAAGTCTGATGGTTCTTGAGAGCATGGGGATAAAGGACGCGAGTTTAGACACGCTTCAATTTTTGCAAGGAGCGTCTGAAATTCTTCAAATGTATGCTTGAAGTTTGCCGCGACCTTTTTAAAATGAGCCTTAAAGCTGCTTAAAGTTTGATTTAAGCTTGTTTTGAGTTAAAATAAGAAAATTTTTACTTAATTCGTCTGTGAGAGTTAGCTAATGAGAGCGCAAAATAAAGATTGCTCTCTTCGATACTCTCATAGATTTTCAACCCCCCCAAAACTGTTTCTTACATACAGAGAATTTTCAATTTAATGTTTGGCTTTTAGTGTTAGTGTTGTTGTTTGGCTTGCATTTCTTCTGCTATCTTATGCCGACTACGGATTAAAATAAGAAAACTTTAACTTGATATTCCTTTATGAGTCATATCAAATCAGAATACAGAATATATACAGGTTATTGGTTTATTGATCGCATGTATGTATGAAACATTGTGAGTGTGTGTTTGATTTCGATCTTGTGTTTTTTAGCTTCGCTTTAATATTATTTACTTTTTAAATATTGTATGTACTTCCATTTTTTAAATATTTATTAATTTATCTTCCTTCTCACTTTCTTGTGAGGAGACAATAAATAGTTTACTGTCAATTATGGTCAAAGCACACAATAATACTAAAAGAATTTGGCAAACAAAATGCAAGCGAAGCTAAAAAACACAAGATCGAAATCAAACACACACTCACAATGTTTCATACATACATGCGAACAATAAACTAATAACCTGTATATATTCTGTATTCTGATTTGACATGACTCATAAAGGAATATCAAGTTAAAGTTTTCTTATTTTAATCCGTAGTCGGCTTAAGATAGCAGACGAAATGCAAGCCAAACAACAACACTAACACTAAAAGCCAAAGATTAAATTGAAAATTCTCTGTATGTAAGAAACAGTTTTCGGGGGTTGAAAATCTATGAGAGTATCGAAGAGAGCAATCTTTATTTTGTGCTCTCATTAGCTAACTCTCACAGACAAATTAAGTAAACATTTTCTTATGTTAACTCAAAACAAGCTTAGAACAAACTTTAAGCACTTGAATTGCACAAATAAGCGCACTTTGTACTTAATATGAGTATAACTTAGTATTTGCGTGCTTAAAATTTTATATGCGGATTCAGGCTAGAAATAAGAATTTGAAACTTAATTTTAGAAGTCTACTTTTCTTTGGGTGTAATGGATGGTAAAATGTCTCCTCCTAAAAGGACAGCAATCGTGGAACTTTCATAAAATCTAGGATCAGCGAAAGGAATGTTGGGAAGTTTCGAAAGTGATTCAATATCAAAGGTCCTAGAGGGAAGATTTCCCGAAAGGTGTGGAACCACTAGTGCCGTAGTGAAAATCTCAATATTTTCATCAGTATTGGACCCTAATACAAAAGAACATTCTTTCTGTACAGCAGCCGAAACAGTGTTGTTCAACCCTGATACTTTGGCACTAGTGCGTCTAAAAGGCAATTTCAAAATATTAAAAAGCTTTTGGGATACAAAAGTTCCCTCAGATCCCGAATCCACCAAAGTCCGAGCGGTATACGTCAAACCACTGTGACAAATCTTCACCAAGGCAGTTCCTAACAAGGCACCGCGAGAGCTGGTCGAGAAGCATGAATGGACAATTTCATTTCTAGACGAAGAAGTGGACTGTATAGATGACGAAGTGGATGGAAAAACCGCAGCACTCAGATTGGCTTCGGTGCTATAAGGTTTTTCGTTTTGTGGCTTATGGAGTAGAGTGTTGTGCTTTTGTGCGGCAGGAATATTTGCTGTTACAACTCTTGACTGTATGAACTTTAGAAAAACAATTTATGCACATACTATTAGCCTTAATTTCTGAAAATCTTTGGCTCGGATCCATTTTTAAAAACTTGGGACACTTGCGAATGATATGGAATTCTTTAGGGCATAATGTGCATTTCGGTTCAGAAATATTATTTTGAAATGTTTTCACATTCGACGAATTTCCCCGATTATTGTATTTTCCACTTGGGAGCTTTAAACGATTAGTGGGATTCAGTTCCGGTTTCCGGATTTCGGACACTGACTCTAAAGTCTTATGACAATTCATACCACTTAGAAATCTTATCCGACAGGGTCTGTTCCCACAACGTGAGAGTGGAATCGGGTAAATTATTGGAGCAAATAAAAGTAAAAATTGGGTCACATGTTTCTATTTCGATGCCGTACTGTTTAAGCAGTGAGATACTAGAATTCATATCTCTTTGGAGCTTCCTCAAAGTGGCTCCAGATTCAGCGGTAATCATCGGAAGACTAAATAAGTTCTTGAGCTGTATGTTCACGAGAACTCTTTTATTCTCATAACGAGCACAAAGACTCTTCCAAGCCATCGCGAAATTATCGTTAGTGAGTTGGCCACGTTGAGAAGTCCCTTGTAAAAGTTGGGATTTCGCACGGTGGCAACTTGAAGCCGTTCGGGGCTTCTGGAATGGGAATGTGAGCCACATGCGAAGTGACGGGTTGAGGATTTGGATTCACCCTGGGAGAAAAGTGGTCAGATAAAATTTCTTTTAGTCGGGCATTGCAACGGCAGTATGTCGAATATTTCTAATTCGGACGCATTTTCCGAATTTCCGTCCGCTTAGGGGGGTAAAGCGTCATCATCATATGCCTCAATGTCCTGAAGGCATTGGTCATAGGAGAGCTTAATTTCCTCCCACAATGCCTTCAGTTCTTCCATATACGACTCGACTAAGTATGATGACGATAGAGGGGTGTTTTTATCATTGAGGTTGGCTTCAAATTCAACCAACCTGTCTGAAATACGGATAAATCTGTTAAGAGACATATTGAATCTAATGGACTGATGTAATATTACAGTCACGGAGCGGATAACAGAAAATCTTCAACTGATAGTTGTTGATAAAAACGAGCTCGAGGTCTGTATGATTAATTTTTATTTATTCAATATTTCGTCTTTTCATTGAAAGACTTCATCGGGAAAATTTTTCTGCGTATACAAGTAGAAAAGAAAGTATATACACAGTATATTTAAATATGTACAAATTGCATGTTACATTAAAAACACTCACGAAAAGAACAAAAACAATACACCAACGGTAGAGTAAATAGCTAACGACGGTGTCTGTTGCATTACTAACGCTTACTCTGCTGCGCTTTGCTTTTTCTATTAAGATTTCTGTAGCTTTGCGCCAAATTGTCAGTGTCTGTCTTATAGTTTATTCGCTTCTGTGTTGGTGTATTGAGAATGTGCAACATCTCCAGTGTTAGTCTCTTGTTGTAATTACTCTCACACTGTAACACACGCGCTCTCTCCAAATCTGGGTGATGGTGTTCTCCTGCACATTGGGTTGATAATGCTGTTTTTTGCATAGGTCTCTGCAAACGGTGTTTCAGATCTGATTTGAGGCCTGATAAACGAGTTTTTAATTTATTTTTTGAAGTTCCTATGTAAACCTTGTCACACACATTTTTTTGTTCCCATTGCACTTTATTTCGTACATTAAATTGGATTTATCCATGTCGTCAATTTTTGGTTTTAGATTAGTAAATAGTTTTTGTAGTGTATTATTAGTTTTCGGGGCTATTGCGAAGTTACTCTTGTCAATGAAATTGGCATTACTGAATCGTTCGTGTAATTTTGGAATATACACGACCGATTTGTAAAAAAAGGTTTGCTTCTCTTTGGCTGGCTGTACTTTGCTGTTGTTGATCAGTTTATCAATGGTAGATAGAGTCATCTATAATATTGTGTTTGAACAATTCGTTCACAAACAGGACTACCCACTTCGTCCCATATGTTTTTCTATAAATTCACCATCCAGCAATTTATGCAATTACTTGACAACCATTTTAAATAGACTAACGGAAAATGCCAAATATAACGTAAAAATTTCCATACAATTCAAATCAAAGATAGAAGACATCAAGATAGAAGAAGACGAGACGATGGTATCTTTTGTCGTTATATCTTTGTTTCCGAGTATACCCGTTGAATTAGCACTAAAAATAATAGAAGAAAAGTGGCATTTGCTGGAGAAGATAACTAAGATTCCGAAGAATCTGTTCTTCAAGATATTAAGATTCTGCATAATTGACAATAGATATTTTAGATATAAAACCAGTTTTTATCAACAAAGAAAAGGTTTACCTATGGGATCTTCAGCATCTCCGATAGTAGCCGACATTGTGATGGAAGAGCTATTGGATAGATGTATGGCAAACTGTGATATTAGGCCTAAGATTCTTACTAAGTATGTTGACGACCTTTTTGGGATTGTGAAAACAAGTGCAATAAATAACCTCTTGACGATATTCAATAACTTCAACCCTAGCATAAAATTCACATTGGAATACGAAAAATGTAGACAAATTCCCTATCTGGACATTTTAATTATCAGAGATGGTAACAAAATTAAAACCGACTGGTACCAAAAGCCAACTTCTTCCGGCAGATTGGTAAATTTCTACTCCAGCCACCCCAGGAGAGTTATACAAAATACTGCTCAAAATTTTATGAACCGAGTATTAACCCAGATGTGCCGACCGTACTACATGTAGTACACCTCTTATGTTCAGGTTTCTGCGTTTACAGTGCTTTACATTTTCTAATCTACTTGTTGGTGTGCTACAGAATTTAACGGCCCGTCGGCATATCTGGGTTAAACATAAGCAGCCAAGAATTTCACCAGCCGAACATCAAAAAAATTAAAGAAATACTCCAGCAAAATAGCTTTCCTCTATCTACCATTGATAAACTGATCAACAACAGCAAAGTACAGCCAGCCAAAGAGAAGCAAACATTTTTTTACAAATCGGTTGTGTATATTCCAAAATTACACGAACGATTCAGTAATGCCAATTTCATTGACAAGAGTAACTTCGCAATAGCCCCGAAAACTAATAATACACTACAAAAACTATTTACTAATCTAAAACCAAAAATTGATGACATGGATAAATCCAATTTAATATACGAAATAAAGTGCAATGGGAACGAAAAAGATGTGTGTGACAAGGTTTACATAGGAACTACAAAAAATAAATTAAAAACTCGTTTATCAGGCCACAAATCAGATCTGAAACACCGTTTGCAGAGACCTATGCAAAAAACAGCATTATCAACCCAATGTGCAGGAGAACACCATCACCCAGATTTGGAGAGAGCACGTGTGTTACAGTGTGAGAGTAATTACAACAAGAGACTAACACTCAGCGTTGCCACTACGAAATTTTATTTTGGGCCAAAATTTTTCCAAAATCGGACCAAAATTCCCTCCAGCGGACCAAATTTCCAATTTCAAATTTGCTTTAAAAAATATTTTATTGTTGTACATATTGCTTTTATTAAAAAAGTAAAATACTTTTCAACTTTTTTATTTAAATTTGAAAAAATTGACTTTTTGAAAAGGTCGAATTTTAAAATCAATTTTAGTTGACATCAATGCGAAATTTTCATTCGATTTTCTGTGATTGAAATAGTATCTAATCCCACACTGAAAAAAACATTCACGGCTCCAAAAATTTTGTCCTTACACGCATGATTTTGGTATTGATTCCGAGCCAAAGAAGCAGAGAATAGAAGTGAGGACACATTTACGTCACAATTCTCTTTTACTACAAGTGAAAATTATTTTATGTTTCAAGTAAAAAACGACTTTAAAATAATGTGTTAAAAGCAGAGATCCGGAGCGGAGCGGAGCAAGCCTTTTTTTGCCGGAGCGGTAGCGGCATTTCTAAAATCCGGAGCGGTTTCCAAATGAAAAACCAAATGAAAAAATAAAATATTACTTGAATGAAATGTGTAACTTTGAAATTACACTGTGTAGGTAATTTCAAATATAGCTAGTACTTAGCGTAGTGTGAGTAAACGTTTAAAATGTACGATATGTATTTTTGTGCGTACGTACATTGGGGAAAACACAACGTGTTTTTAGTAATTGTTTTCAAAAACGGCAAATGTCAAAATATATCTCTAGTATGTGTTGTAAAAGTAACAACAGTACTTTCGATCAATTTCATCCCGTATTACTACAAAGATGTTTGTAATGAACGTCAAATAAATGCAATTAAACGATCTTATTTATATTTAATTTTTTAGTTTTCTACACTGAAAAAAATATGGTCGTGAAGTCAAATATTTCATGTCCTTAGAATAAGAATTCAAATTTTGCTTAACATGGAAGACGCATTTCTCAAAAAAAAAGAAAGTTTTTTTTCTTGTCCAAAAGTCAATAAACTTTTGAAAGAAGTTGTAATATCCTTATAATTAAGTGATTTTACTTAAAAATGTGCATCATAACATGAAAGATAAAATTTTTGAGGTAAGGTCAACGTGACTTTAATAATTAAGAAAAATTCTTTAAGATTAATAAAATAAATAAAATGTTTCAACACATTGTTTTAAAGTCATTATACCCTAAACCACATAGTGGTTAGGGTATAATAAGTTTGATCTGCCAAAAAATGTGCCTAAGAGAAATATTTATTTTAGACCCCATAAAATATATACCGATCGACTCAGAATCACCTCCTGAGTCGATCTAGCGTTTAGTGTCCGTCAAGCTCGCATTTCGGCACAGAGCAGTGTTCTGCAATTTTGGGATGAACGTCGAGCACACCCTCTGTATGACTGGCATGTGTAGTTCTAGGTGTTCCAGCTACACGCAAAAAAATAATTCTTTCCTCCCAAACGAAATTTTAGACAAGCAAAGTTCGTTTCTCATTTGCTTTTCGCTGTAAGGAAGTGTATTTGGAAGAAAAGTTTATACTTTTTGTGATAAACGTTTATTCTTTTCCAGGATGTAAAAACAATTTCATAAAGACAAACTCAAAAAAAAATATTGTTTTCTTGCTAATTGCATTTTCCCTCACATCTTTCTCACATCCACGAGGTTTTGTAGTTCTTAACACCTTTTTCTTGTAATACAAACAATGTAGAAGAAATTATACGATTTTATAAATTTTTAAAATTTTTTTACCTTTCGCCTGGACGGAGAATCGAACCGCGGACCATGCACTCTGTAAGCCAACACACTAACCACTGAGCTATGTACCTGTTATGGTCATCAATAGATAAATATCCATATAAGTTATATTTATATAGCATAGCTTGCGGCGCCCACGAACCGAATAAACAAAGTTTATTTAACAGAAACAAACATTTAGTTTGGGACCGTGGAGCAGTGGTTGCTACGTCCGACTTGCATGCCAAGGGTCATGGGTTCGATCCCTGCTTCGGCCAAAGTTTTTTTTTGTTTTTTTTTTACATATATTTCAGATATGTTCGGAAGATTCCGAAAAAATGTTCAACATTACATTGTAGTATATTAAATTTTGAACTGTAAAATGTGTCTTATTAAAGACCTAAAGTCAGAAAAGAACAGTGTTTGATATAAACGAAATGGACTGTGTTGTTGTTTCAAAAATAACTTTTTTTATTGAAAAAATAAAAATTTTGTAACAAACGAATTTTTTTGGTGATAAAAGTTTAAAATTATATGTATATATATATATATATATATATATATATATATATATATATATATATATATATATATATATATATATATATATATATATATATATATATATATATATATATATATATATATATATATATATATATATATATATATATATATATATATATATATATATATATATATATATATATATATTATATATATATATATATAATCACTTACGCTGCCGCCTAACGGAAGCAAATCTGTCAAACATACCTTTTAATTAATCTAAACACAAAATCTAAATAATTAATTTTTACTACTATTTGTTATGTATAGCAAGAAATACTTTTTGCTTTTTTTTGTTTTTCTTTTATAATACAACTATTGAAGTAAGTTTTTTGGTTTTCGTAAAATAAAACTCAGTTGAACAAATAATACAATGTTTGTACTATAATTTTCTCGAAGAGGAGCGGAGCGATTTTTTTTCTAGGAGCGGAGAGTGGAGCGGAGAGTGGAGCGGAGCGGTTTTTCTTTTCTCCGGAGCGGGAGCGGAGCGGAGCAAAAAAATGGACCGCTCCGGATCCCTGGTTAAAAGACACCTCCCATTTTTAAAAGCTTTTCAACAATATTTCAACGTCAACAATATTTCATTAATTTTGAATATTTTATCAGGAGTATTAAAATGACTTTAGTAAAACGAAATTTTCTTTCATGTTAGGATACCCAATTTTATGTCGAATCACTTAACTATAAGCACAAACCGACTTCATTGAAAAGTTTATAGACTTTGGACAAGGAAAAAAACTTTATTTCAGAGAAATACGTCTTCTATGCTAAGCAAAATTCGCATTCGTATTTTAAGCACATGAAATCTTCTTTGGCTAGATTTCTTTGGTGATAGATTTTTTAAATATAACAAGTAAGGAAAGTCTAAAGTCGGGCGGGGCAGACTATATTATACCCTGCACCACTTTGTAGATCTAAATTTTCGATACCATATCACATCCGTCAAATGGGTGCTATATATAAAGGTTTGTCCCAAATACATACCTTTAAATATCACTCGATCTGGACAGAATTTGATAGACTTATACAAATCTATAGACTCAAAATTTAAGTCGGCTAATGCACTAGGGTGGAACACAATGTTAGTAAAAACCAGTAAGGAAAGTCTAAAGCCGGGCGGGGCCGACTATATTATACCCTGCACCACTTTGTAGATCTACATTTTCGATACCATATCACATCCGTCAAATATGTTGGGGGCTATATATAAAGGTTTGTCCCAAATACATACATTTAAATATCACTCGATTTGGACAGAATTTGATAGACTTTTACAAAATCTATAGACTCAAAACTTCAGTTGGCTAATGCACTAGGGTGGAACACAATTTTAGTAAAAAACCAGTAAGGAAAGTCTAAAGTCGGGCGGGGCCGACTATAGTATACCCTGCACCACTTTGTAGATCTAAATTTTCGATACCATATCACATCCGTCAAATGTGTTGGGGGCTATATATAAAGGTTTGTCCCAAATACATACATTTAAATATCACTCGATCTGGACAGAATTTGATAGACTTCTACAAAATCTATAGACTCAAAATTTAAGTCGGCTAATGCACTAGGGTGGAACACAATGTTAGTAAAAAAATATGGGAAACGTTTAAATCTGAAGCAATTTTAAGGAAACTTCAAAAAAGTTTATTTACGATTTATCGCTCGATATATATGTATTAGAAGTTAAGGAAAATTAGAGTCATTTTTACAACCTTTCGACTAAGCAGTGGCGATTTTACAAGGAAAATGTTGGTATTTTGACCATTTTTGTCGAAATCAGAAAAACATATATATGGGAGCTATATCTAAATCTGAACCGATTTCAACCAAATTTGGTACGCATAGCATCAATGCTAATTCTACTCCCTGTGCAAAATTTCAACTAAATCGGAGTTAAAAATTGGCCTCTGTGGTCATATGAGTGTAAATCGGGCGAAAGCTATATATGGGAGATATATCAAAATCTGAACCGATTTCAACCAAATTTGGCACGCATAGCTACAATGCTAATTCTACTCCCTGTGCAAAATTTCAACTAAATCGGAGTTAAAAATTGGCCTCTGTGGTCATATGAGTGTAAATCGGGCGAAAGCTATATATGGGAGATATATCCAAATCTCAACCGATTTCAACCAAATTTGGCACGCATAGTAACAATGCTAATTCTACTCCCTGTGCAAAATTTCAACTAAATCGGAGTTAAAAATTGGCCTCTGTGGTCATATGAGTGTAAATCGGGCGAAAGGTATATATGGGAGATAAATCTAAATCTGAACCGATTTCAACCAAATTTGGCACGCATGGCTACAATGCTAATTATACTCCCTGTGCAAAATTTCAACTAAATCGGAGTTAAAAATTGGCCTCTGTGGTCATATGAGTGTAAATCGGGCGAAAGCTATATATGGGAGATATATCCAAATCTCAACCGATTTCAACCAAATTTGGCAAGCATAGTTACAATGCTAATTCTACTCCCTATGCAAAATTTCAACTAAATTGGAGCAAAAAATTGGCCTCTGTGGGCAAATGAGTGTAAATCGGGCGAAAGCTATATATGGGAGCTATATCTAAATCTGAACCGATGTGGCTGATATTTTGCAAGTTTTTCGAGACCCATAAAATATTCGGATGTACGGAATTTGAGGAAGATCGGTTGATATACACGCCAATTATGACCAGATCGGTGAAAAATATATATGACAGCTATATCTAAATCTGAACCGATTTTTTCCAAAATCAATAGGGATCGTCTTTGAGCCGAAATAGGACCCTATTCCAAATTTTAGGACAATCGAACTAAAACTGCGAGCTGTACTTTGCACACAAAAATACATCAACAGACAGACAGACAGACGGACAGACAGACAGACAGACAGACGGACATCGCTAAATCGACTCAGAATTTAATTCTAAGCCGATCCGTATACTAAAAGGTTGGTCTATGATTACTCCTTCTTGGCGTTACATACAAATGCACAAACTTATTATACCCTGTACCACAGTAGTGGTGAAGGGTATAAAAAATATGGGAAACATTTATATCTAGCAATTTTAAGGAAACTTCGCAAAAGTTTATTTATGACTTATCGCTCGATATATATGTATTAGAAGTTCAGGAAAATTAGAGTCATTTTTACAACTTTTCGACTAAGCAGTGGCGATTTAACAAGAAAAATTTTGGTGTTTTGACCATTTTTGTCGAAATCAGAAAAACATATATATGGGAGCTATATCTAAATCTGAACCGATTTCAATTAAATTTGGCACACATGACCAGGGATCCGGAGCGGTCCATTTTTTTCGCTCCGCTCCCGCTCCGGAGAAAAAAAAATCGCTCCGCTCCGAGAAAAAAAAATCGCTCCGCTCCGCTCCACGCTCCGCTCCGCTCCTCTTCGAGAAAAATCGGGCGGTACATATATATGGGAGCTATAGCTAAATCTGAACCGATTTGGATGAAATTTTGCAGACTTGAAGGGCGATGAAAAAGATTACCTTTTGTCAAATTTGGCGACGATCCGTTTGAAAAAAAGCACAGCGTGACCCCATTTGTCGAAATCGGGCGATACATATATATGGGAGCTATATCTAAATTTGATCCGATTTCTTCCAAATTCAATAGCGTTCGTCCTTGTGCCCAAAAACCCTAACCACTATGTGGTTTAGGGTATAATGACTTTAAAACAATGTGTTGAAACATTTTATTAATTTTGAAGATTTTTTCAGAAATATTAAATCCATTTTGACTTCATTAAAACGAAATTTTCATTCATGTTACGATACACATTTTTATGTAGAATCACTTAGCTATAAGGACAAACAGACTTCATTGAAAAGTTTAGAGACTTTTAGACAAGGAAAAAACTTTATATCAGAGAAATACGTCTTCTATTCTAAGCAAAATTCGTATTCGTATTTTAAGCATGTGAAATATTTGGCCTCCCGACAACATTCTTTGCGGTGCACCATCTACTATTTAATATGTGATAGAAACCAAATTTATGAAAATGGACCAAAATGGACCAAATTCTGTTTGGTCCGACCATCGGACCAAATTTAAAAATTAGAAATCTTTTGGACCAATTTTGGTCCGATCGGACCAAAACGGCAACGCTGCTAACACTGGAGATGTTGCACATTCTTAATACACCAACACAGAAGCGAATATGCTATAAGATATACACTGACAATTTGGCGCAAATCTACAGAAATCTTATTAGAAAAAGCAAAGTCTTTCAATGAAAAGACGAAATATTGAATAAATAAAAATTAATCATACACAGAAAAAAAGTGTCTTGTAAATTTAAGGACCATTTTAACTTCCACATAGTTCAACAAATTTACTCTAATATAGTTCATTTTTCGTGACCACAACGAAAATTAACTTAGCTAAAGGAAAACTTATAAAAATTCAGTAAATGTTTTTTAGTTCACTAACTACGAAATGGGAAGGATTTTTCCTTAAATAAATTTCCAACACAGTAGTTAATGCATCGTTGATTCTATTATAAATATACATGGGCAATATAAAAATCTTACTACGAAATGTAAAAAATTTACTAAGAAAAAATTTTGTATGGAAAAAAATTTTTGTAGTAAAAATTAACTTAACGACATTACCGATTCGTACGATGGCTACCTATGTTTTTACTCACATTGAAAATTTTAGATAAAGTAGAATAAAAAGTAGTTAATATAATCCTTGACGGGTGTATATAATTTTATATAGATTCCTCATAGATTTGGTATATATTTAACCTTAACTTATAGATAGAATTCCAACTAATCAATAAACGTGCTACTGGAAAATGTGAGTGCATCATGTGAGGGAGTTTTTAGAGACATTTTGTGTATATCTCGTATGATTGTTTGTGTTTGTTATTGCGTCATTTATGCTGTTGTTGGTTGT
Source organism: Haematobia irritans (assembly GCF_050003625.1). Classification (NCBI taxonomy): domain Eukaryota; kingdom Metazoa; phylum Arthropoda; class Insecta; order Diptera; family Muscidae; genus Haematobia; species Haematobia irritans. The sequence continues at coordinate 98,577,998 of NC_134397.1, read as the reverse complement.
TTTGATTCTAGAGACAATGGAATGTTCCTTGTGTGTTGTTGGTATCTTTTGTGGTGAGAGTTGTTTTCTTGCAATAGCGAGATCAGAAAGGGATCGTGTGTGTGTGTGGAGTTGTTTTTCTTTACGGCAGCTATGTATCCGTTATGACTATTTGTGTCTTTGAGTTTTATTGTTGCATTCAGTTATGTTGATGCATTTATGAAGTGCACACGTGGATTTAATTTTGCAAAATTGTACGCGCGGTATTGGTGTTTATTAATGAAAATACATTTATTCGAAACATTTTAGAAACTGAGAAGTGAATGTGATGTTACAGAAATCAAAAACGCTTTTTATTGATTAAAAAAAAAAAACAAATAATACACCGAAAAAAAGTTTACTATTGTTTACGAAAAATGAACTAACCCATAGTAAGAATGACCATGATTTGGCGCCAAAGATTTTTTTCATCTAGAGAAGTTCATGATTTTCTTATAAATAAGTTTATGTATTGCATCGTATTTTAGTTCATTCTTACTACGCTGAGGGAAGAATGTACTTACACTCATTCAAAATATTCCTGCTATCCGGAAAAATGAACAAGTTTTTGGGAATCCTATATTTAGAAATTGGTTTCAAATAAACTATTTATCAGTATAATTTTCAAAGAAGTAAATAAATTTAGGAATTAAAGGTACAACAAGCCTGTATACAACTAAGAAATTTTTCGTACAATATAAGACAATTTTTCATAACTACCAGTATTTTATTTCAAAAAATTATTATTATATTACATAAAACTATGGCTTATGATATACAATAAAAGAAATGTTTTTATTTGTACGCTGTATGTTGTTACTTTTCCGTAGTTAGTAATTGCTTCTTCAAAAGAGTAATATTCTATGTTAGTAGAATGAAACTAATTAATATCAATTTCCATTTTCTATCCATATGAAAGATATATGCCATAAGTTGCTATTTTCATTTCATTTTTGTCCAATTTCACCGATTTCGCTAGTTTTTGTTGTGTGGATTTGCGTCATAAGCCTCTGAAGTTAAAAAGGTATATGAAATATAAAAATATTATCAAATTCTATGGTATTTTGATCTTTAACTTACAAGAGAATTTTCTTAGAGCCAATAGGGATATCAGTTTAGATAGCATTAAACAGTAAGAAGATTCCAAAAAATACCATTAGATTTGCTGTCATCCTGCAAATGAAAATTATTTTTAATAAATAGAAATTTTGGCTTTATTACAAATGGACGAAAAACTTACCACATTGAAAAAAATCATCCAATTACTACATTAGTGGAATCATATCCATGCACAAATGGGACATTTTTGAAATCCTTCTCAGAATATAAATGAAATAAAAATATTATAAAATTAGATATAATTTCCACTTGTCAATATAGCATTTAGTATTTATGGTGGATATTAAGTTCGAGTTTAGTGGCTAAAATCCCAATTTTTCATGATTAGTTTTCTTTAGAAATACATGGGAACAAAATTGAACCGTTTTTGTGTTCATTTAAAATTTATATCAAATTTTTAGTAATTTGAGGTTGCTGAATCCAAATTTACACTTGTTTTTTTAAGAGCTCGACTTTTTGAGATATACGGTTATGTTCAAAATTAAGGGACTTCCGCTATATATATATATATTGGAATAACTTGAAAACAATTCATCATATTAAATTAAAAAACAGCGTTCTACATAAGCTTAAAAACGATTTTCTGTTCTTAATCGTGTAATCCATTTAAAGAATATAAACTTTATAAAAAACTTGTTTCGAGCTATTCTCCATCAAGTTATATTTAAATTTGCATCGAAGGCGTATAATTTTATACTTTTCTTACTGATTTATTTCTGATTTTAGCACCTAAACTCGAACTTAGTACACACCTTAAGGACTCGCTATAACATAAAAATATAGACTCAAAAAATTGTACTGTGATCCAGATGTAGAGTAAATATAGATCATTTTATTACCACTCATTATGAATATTTTTATGTAAACCAATTTAAAACCGCACTAATTTTAAATTATTAATAGAAATATACAGTTTCTTAATATGTGATTTATTTTAGAGTTATTTATTTTTTATCAATATAAAGTGTTTTTGTTTTCTCTAACATCACACCATTCACTTATCAGTTTCTAAAATGTTACGAAATAAATGTATTTTTATTAATAAACACAAATACCGCACGCAAGCGCACCACGTGTGCGCTTCATAAATGCATCAACAGAACTGAATGCACCAATAAAACTCAAAGACACAAATAGTCATAAAGGACACATATGTAAAGAAAAACAACTCCACACACACATGATCCCTTTCTGATCTCGCTATTGCAACAAAACAACTATCACCACAAAAGATACCAACAACACACATTCCATAACATCATCGCAATAACAAACACAAACAAAAAAAAAGATGATGCAATAATAGGATAAGGTAAAATATATACAAAATTTACGAGGAATGCATAAAAAATTATATACACCCGTCAAGGATTAAATTAACTACTTTTTATTCTACTTTATCTAAAATTTTCAATGTGAGGAAATATACTCCAACTTATAGTAAAAACCGAAATAAGCTGTAGGAAGCCGCCATACGAATCGGTACTGTGGTTAAGTTAATTTTTACTATAAAAATTTTTTTCCATACAAAAATTTTTCTTAGTAAATTGTCCACATTTCGTAGTAAGATTTTTATATTGCCTATGTCTTTTTATAATACAATCAACGATGCATTAACTATTGTATTGGAAATTTATTTAAGGAAAAATCCGTCCCATTTCGTAGTTAGTGAACTAAAAAACATTTACTGAATTTTTATAAGTTTTCCTTTAGCTAAGTTAATTTTCGAAGTGGTTACGAAAAATGAACTATATTACAGTAAATTTTTTGAACTATGTGGAAGTTAAACTGGTCCTAAAATTAACAAGACACCTTTTTTTCTGTGTAGATTAAGGAACTGTATATTTCTGTTAATAGTTTAAAATTAGTGCGGATTTTTAATTGATTTACATAAAAAATATACAACATGAGTGGTAATAGCATGATCTATATTTATTCCACATCTGGATCACAGGTTGGAGTCTATTTTTTGGAATCTATTTTTTTTTATGTTACAGCAATTCCTACAGGTGAGTACTAAGTTCGAGTTTAGCCGCTAAAATTAAAAATAAATCACTAAGAAAATTATAAAATTGTACGTCTTCGATACAATTTTTAATATATAACTTGATGGGGAATAGCCCAAACCAAGTTTTTTATAAAGATTATTTTTTTAATGGATTATTAAAGAAAACTTGTCATGAAAATTGCGATTTTAGCCTCTAAACTCGAACTTAATGTCCAACTTACATACTAAATGCTATACTGACAAGTGGAAATTATGACTAATTTTATAATATTTTTTATTTCAAATATATTCTGAGAATAATTTCAAAAACGTCCCATTAGTCCATGGATATGATTCCAATACCTACAGGATGGATTTTTCAATGTGGTAAGTTTTTCTATAAACGGTATTTTGCCCGTTTTTAATAAAACCAAAATTTCAATTTATTAAAAATAATTTTTTTCACTTGCAGTTAGACAGGTCTTGTGATGGTAATTTTTTGAATATTTTTACTGTTTAATGCTAATTAAGCTGATATCCTTATTGGCTATAAGAAATACTCTTGAAAACCGTAAGTTAAAAATCAATATGAGCGATAGAATTAATTAAATAATAATATTTTTCTTATATTTTGTATAACTTTGCAATTTCAGATGTTTAAAAGACAAATCCGCCCAACAAAAGTTAGCCAAAATCGATTGAATTGGACAATTCGATTGAATATAGCAACTTATGCCACATATATCTTTCATATGGATAGAAAACATGGAAATTTAAATTAATTACTTTAGTCCTATTAACATAGAATATTACTCTTTTGAAGAAGCAATTACTAACTACCGACAAGTAACTGCATCCAACGTACGAATAAAAATATTTCCTTTGTTGTATATCATAAGCCATAGTTTTGTGTAATATTATAAATTTTTTTTGAAATAAAATACTGGTGGTTATAGAAAATTGACTTGCTTTGTACGAAAAATTTCTTAGTTGTATAGAGGCTTGTTGTACCTTTGATTCCTCAATTTCTCTGCTTTTTTGAAAATTATACTGACAAACAGTTTATTTCAAACCAATTTCTTAATACAGGTTTCCCAAAAAATTGTTCATTTTTCTGGATAGCAGAAATATTTTGAATGAGTTTAAGTATATTCTTCCCACAGCATAGTAATAATGAACTAAAATACGATGCAATACATGAACTAATTTATAAGAAAATCATGAACTTATCTAGATGAAAAAAATCTTTGGCACCAAATCATGGTCATTCTTACTATGGGTTAGTTCATTTTTCATAAAAAATAGTAAACTTTTTTTTCGGTGTACAGACCTCGAGCTCGTTTTTATCAACAATTATCAATTGGAAAATCTATATACAGGTCGAATATAATAAAAACATCCATAATATAAGAAAATCTTCAACCGTAAATTGAAGTCGAACGATAAATTCCCGAAACCAAAAACAAAAAAAAAACTATTTAGTATCTCAAAGACAGATTTAAAGGATATCCCAAATTATGGACAAGGTAATGTATTTAATGAAAACATATGCCACTAATAAAACAGGCCGATCTTGAAACCGATAGGGTTAAAAAATATGGACAAATGTAATAGTCGTGTTAAATTATTCTCAAAAGATTCACAATGACCAATCATAAATTCATTGAAAAAAAAAAAATACAGTTCCCCGAACCTGATATAATTTACCCAAAAACTGTTCCCAAAAAAACTAATGAATAAATACGTTTCGACAACCCTACTTGATTTTTACCAATGAAATAATTTTACGTACTCAATAGATATTTTGTATCTATCGCATTTGATAAACAGAGATTACAAATATAACTTTCATTATATCAACTGTTTTGCATGCAACCAAGGGTTCTCTGCATAGATCAAAAATAAGTTCCATAAAACTAAAGAGATAACAGAGTTTAAGAGAACGGGAGTATACCGATTATGCCCACACAGAAACAACCAAAATTGTGTACGTGAGGAAGAGGTGAAGTGGGCAGGAAAAGAAAAAAGAAGGGGGAAGATATCTCTGGGAGTAATTGAGAACTTTGGCTATCACATGCAAATAAATTTCAATGCACTTATGATGAGTATTAAACGAGGAGAATAAAGAAAGGGCAGTTGTGGACAACGAGCGTTGGTATTCAAAGAGTTTACAGAGCAAACCAGATGACTACGGTGTTAGGTTTCATTTTCAGATTTATGCAAAGGGGAACTTTTATATATATACGAAAGTTTGATGTGTAGGAACAAATTCTTATTTCTCACAAATACACAGAAAAAAGTAGTCTTTAGATTAAAAACTTTCTTTCAATTTAATAGATATCTTCTTGAAAATTTTCGAAAAATAATTATAGTTGAATTTTACTTTTGATTTGGGTAAAAAAAAAATTAATAATCCAATTAATAGAATGTATATGACAATTAATTATTTCCGAACAAAACTTTTACATATGGTTTAATATAACTTATTATTTTTTTATTTATTTTACTTTTAATTTAAATAATAATAATAATATTTATTTCAACTTTACTGAAAAGAAATCTTCAATTTATTTATTATTATTAATTTGTTTTTTTGCGTAAATCGACAATTACAACGTGATGATTTTATGATAATAACCTTTTTATCCAATTATGTTTACTATTTAACAATAGAACGTATAACTCGACTAACATATTCGAAGAAAAATATCAAAAGTATACACAAATTAAAAATGAAAAGTAGAATCTAGTTTGAATAATAATTGTGCTATACGTGGTAGGAGAGGTTGTACTGTAGCTGATGCTACGATCGGCACATACATGGAATTTCGAATGAACAAGAGGGGAAGATGTATGGAGTCGAGGACGACAGCTAATGCTGGTATAGAAATAAAACGGTCAAGTAACAAGAATTGGAGTGACTCTCATACTCAATGAGTGTAGGAGATGCAGAAGAGAAGCTTACGTGTGTAGGTTTGGTGGAAAGGGGGAATAAACTGCTGAGCGCCAAATGGGAGATTAGAAATATGTGTGGGTGTAGAAGTGTAGGAGGGTGAGGGAAAGGTACATCTGTAAAGCAAACAATTATCATAGGTATACCTTCATAGCAGAGCCATGTTAAACATTACAACAGGCTTCTGTTACGAGCATAAAGTTTCATATTGGTGACCCAGTGAAACACGTGGGTTAGCATGCATATGGTGATTTTCTTTTCTATTGAAGATTTAAGACTCACCACAATGTCTCAAAAATTAAAAATCCTTCCTTTTTAAGTTTTATGCGCCGCTTTAAAAATCAATAGCCTTGTATTTCTAGCCTATATGGTCTCCATACGCAGATTTTCCAATTTTCCTTTTTTTTAGAATATTTTCTTTTTCATGAATTCTCAATAAATTTCCAATACTCGAATGCTGATTTCATCAATTTCAAATACAGTACAATTTTTTTTCTTCTTACTTTATAAATTTTAATTTTTCGAATATTTCTTTATATTACTTCACAAAAGTTGTTACCACACCGAAATTCAATTGCGCAATGAAATATAGCAAAAAACGAAAACGAACCTGTTTGGAGCGATGCTGGCGTTGAGTGGATTCTGTGGAGTTGATTTCTCTGAGAGCTCTTGTCACAGTGTTGTTGGAATCTGGCTCGAAGTGGAAGAGTATTTCTCGTGGGCCGAAACAAATTCCACTATTGCAATAATAGTTGGGATTTGTACTCCAGATGAGATCGTAGGGAAGAAACAAACCAATATCAAAATGATGGAATAGAAAAAAGAACAAAACAATTTGGGTTTAGATGGATGATATTATTAAGGATTGATTTCTTTTCTGAATCAACGCCTTACCAGTAGAAATGATGAATTCAAAAAGAGAAGTATCACTTAAAATTATTGCGGAAGTTGTGTTTTTGACACGGCTTGACAGTTTCGTAGGTTTGAGTTGTCATTTGTAATTATAATTTATCGATTTATTTGGATTTGTATCTTGAAAAGTAAAAAAATTAAACTGGTAGAGCATGTCTCATCACCAAAGGATACGTATGTGTGTTTGTTTGCTTTTCCACAAAAGCAATTCATCTTGAGGCAACCTCTGTCCAAACAGCCCACCATTCAGTCTCATCAAACTATGCTCATCAACATTTAACCTGGCATTTTATCCCGCCAGGGGCTGGGTGGTTTGTGGGAGGCGGGTGTTAAAAGTTTTAAACAACACCTAAGGAAAACTGCAGGTACTTTTAAGTTCAAATTTGAGGAGTTTCAAACCCTGCTTTCCAAAATAGAAGCATGTCTTAACTCCAGGCCATTATCGCCTATGTCCCAAGATCCATTTGATTATGCGGCCTTAACTCCTGGCCATTTTTTGATAGGGTCTCCTCTGCTCGTACCTATAGATCCCCAGATAGAAGAGGCTCCAACCTCGCTCCGCAACCGTTGGCAAAGAATGAAATTATTTCACCAGCACTTCTGCGCTAGATGGAAGGATGAATATTTGAAGGGGCTCCAAAACCGAAACAAATGGCAACGCTCAGAAGAAAACCTCAAAGCGGATACCTTGGTAGTCATCAAAGAAGACAACATTTCACCGAACTCCTGGCGCCTCGGAAGAGTTATACGATTTTTTCCTGGTCCAGATACAAAAATCCGTGTCGCTGAGATAAGGACGCAAAAAGGAAACATCACGCCTATCTCAAAACTTGTTGTAGTATCCGATGAATCATCAAGTTGAACAGATATAAAAACCTCCTCCCTCTTGATTATATTCATGTTTGTTTTTTGATTTGAGAAGTTTATTTGTCTATTGTCTTCAAACTTTGTTCATTTTAGCACAATGACTCCCAAAACAGTTTCACGTCAACCATCTATTAGGAACCGTACATCTCTTGCATGCCGAATCTGTCGAAACCCTCATCCCCTCAAAAAATACCGACGTTTCTTAAACATGAACATCACCGAAAGAAAAGAAGCGGTTCGAAAATATGGCTACTGCTCAAATTGCTTAGCTCACTACCATTCTCAAAGTACGTGTTTTACAAGAACTGGATGTATGTACTGTCAAGAGGCTCATCACACGTTACTCCACTCTCACCTACGTATTTGTTCGGCGTCCGAAATTAAGAAATCAAGTAGTAGCAAGCGGTCATTCGAAAATCGACATTCTCATTGGAGGGGATGTACTACCCTCGATTATGCTGCCTGGGTTTGAGCGACCTTTTGGGGGATCTTTGATAGTTCAGGAGACCATTTTCGGATGGATTCTCACTGGGACCATTCCTTTGAGCATACCACCACCTTCCCCAACAGTGGTGTCCTTCTATTGTGAGATTTCATTAGATAGGCAAATCTCCAGATTTTGGGAGGTGGAGGACCTGCCACGTAGGAAAGTCCTGTCATACAGCGATATGGTTTGCGAGGAGTTGTATCAGAAAAGCACTAAAATGAAGAGTGAGGGAAGGTATATAGTTTCTTTGCCATTTAAGAAAGGATTTTCGGAAACACTTTTTCCTTGGACAATCGAGATCTTCCTCCATGGCCCAATTTTTCCGGAATGAGGGTCGCTTACTTAAAAAGCCTACCTTAAAGGAGCAGTATGACCAGGTGAATCAGGAATATCTGACTTTGGACCATATGCGGCAAATAAAGTTTTCCGATACTTCATTTCTTCATCCACACTACTATTTACCTCACCACGCTGTTCTGAAGCCAGAAAGCACGATCACAAAGGTTAGGTTAGGTTATGTGGCAGCCCGATGTATCAGGCTCACTTAGACTATTCAGTCCATTGTGATACCACATTGGTGAACTTCTCTCTTATCACTGAGTGCTGCCCGATTCCATGTTAAGCTCAATGATAAGGGACCTCCTTTTTATAGCCGAGTCCGAACGGCGTTCCACATTGCAGTGAAACCACTTAGAGAAGCTTTGAAACCCTCAGAAATGTCACCAGCATTACTGAGGTGGGATAATCCACCGCTGAAAAACTTTTTGGTGTTCGGTCGTAGCAGGAATCGATCCCACGACCTTGTGTATGCAAGGCGGGCATGTTAACCATTGCACCACGGTGGCTCCCAAAAGTCCGTGTGGTATTTAATGCTTCGGCTGTTACTTCGATCGGTAATAGTTTAAACTCTGTGTTGCATGTTAGGCCCGTGTTCCAAAAGGACTTGATAGTTTTGATACTTCGATAGAGATTTTTCCGTTACGTTTTTAATGGTGAAATACAAAAAATGTAATTTGTCCCGAATATACCCGATTCCAACGAATTCTTTATCGAAATAGTCCTAGCGCGTCCTTACGGGATTAACATTCAACCGTCGAACGGAACGGACGTATTTTTTTAATAGCGGATAAAATCGTCGTAATAAGTACCTACTACGAATTTCAAGTGTGGTGGGATATTAAGCCACCATGCAGAGAAATTCAAAGACATCCACTGGGTAGCTAACTTCAGCGCCCAGTGGACGGATATCGACTGGAGTTATACATTTGGGAAATGACCAAGAGTTAGGCCCGATTAGTCGACCTGTAGACGAGTCGACAGGTGGCGACACTTTGACAAGTCGAACCTTTTCCAAGGTAACGGCATCAAAAGGAGGTAATCCCTCACGAAAGAGATTCAAGGAACGCAGAAATACTTTGTTTATCCTAAAGAAAGTAGGATCAGTCGACCCATGCACGTTGTCGGCTAAACAAAGCGATTCCTTAAAATGGGCTCAAGGAATACTTGAGGCTGGAAAAAGGGAACGATCACCGGATGAGCTGCCATCCTCCAAAAGGGATCAACGATCGTTTGCCTCAGTTGCTAAAAACAGCCTTGTGATGGCTATCATTAATAAAGGAGCATTGGACGGTATGGTTCCAAAGCCAAAGTTGAGAATGCTTTGTCTGGCGTCTATTTACAGGTGCTGGAAAAGTTTCCCGGCCCAGATCCACGACACCAAGAGGCTGGTTGGTATCAAGGACGATTTAAGCTAGTCGCATTTGAGGACCAGAGGTCTATAGAATGTTTTAAAGCTGCTCTGATACTAATTGGTGAAGTTTGGGAAGGAGCTGCTCTAGAGTTAGTCGAGAAGAAAGACATACCGGCTAGACCTAGAGCACATGCGTGGATACCTGCAAATCCTCCTGACCCTAAATCTATTTTAAATAGACTGAAACAATGCAATCCAGATCTTCCGACAGCTGACTGGAAGTTTGGCCGTTTGGATGAAGTGAATGGACCAAGACGGCATGCAGTGTTTATATTGAACACTCAGTCTTTGCCACATCTAGCAAAGTCCCAGGGCCGCGTATGTTATGGCTTTCATTATATCCAAATGATGGTATATAAAAACGATCAGCTAATGGAAATAGACAAGCCTCAGTTTGAATCAGAAGTAAGCGGATCCTCTTGCGAAGCCGAGGGAGATACCAAAGTTGAAGACATGGATAGATACCGTATGCGTGAGGAGGTTTCTACTGCCTCAGAACTAACCAAAGTTGAACCTATGGTTATTGCGAGAGTCACCGAGATCTCTGAAGAGGACATTATTGATGACTCGATTGAAGCGGCTGGTGCGACGTTGTTGAAAATCTCGATGGTCCTACGGATCCTCCAGATAAATCTTCATCATTGTAAGGCTGCATGTGTTGCCTTAAAAGTTCTCCTGATGAAAGGGGACATAGATATAGTTCTTACTCAAGAACCATATGTTTATAGAAACAAAATATGTGAATTAAGTACTCCGGGGTTCAAACTATTGCAGTATACTGGTAATGATGTAAATCGAGCCTGTATAATTGCTAAAAACGAGCTCAACTTGTTTCTGCTTCCTTCAATGTGCAATGCAGACACTGTCGTTGCCAATTTAGAAAATAGCCAAATGCTAATATTGGGTATCTTCGGTCTACATGGCATATGAAAGGGAAATGCCTCCATGTGCCTTTAAGATCTTAGTTGAGGAGTCAATGAAAACAAAGACGAAACTCTTTATGGAATGCGATGAGAATGCGCATCATAGTATATGGGGAAGTAGTGATACTAATGCAAGGACAGAGTCGCTAATAGAGTTTATTTTGCGTACTAATCTTGCTACTAAAAACAGGCAAGAGGTTTTGGACATCACCTTGGCCTCGCAAGAACTGAATGAAATGATATCTGAGTGGCAGGTTTTAAGTGCACACAGCTTCTCAGATCATCGCTACATCAGTTTCAAATTTGATGTTCATATCACCAAGATCATATTTCCGCCAAATGTTAGGAAAGCTGACTGGAATAGGTATAGGGAATCGTTCAATATGATGATACCGGAAATAACAGAGACAAATATGAGAAATGTGCAAGATATCGAACACGCAGTGGAGCGGATTACTAAGGCCTTCAACATCTCACTGAAAGCTGCATGCCCTAGAGGAAAGCCAAGGGGGAAACATCGACCACCATGGTGGTCTACGGAATTAAGTAATATGAGGAAATCCTGCAGGAAGCTCTTTAACAAGGCAAAGTCCACCAGAGCCCCTGAGGACTGGGACGCTTACAAGAAGAATTTGAGAGGATACAAGCGAGAACTGAGAAAGGCTCAGCATAACTCTTGGAATGATTACTGCAGCAGCATTTAGAGTATGTCCGAGGCTTCCAGACTACGGTGCTAGCATCTACGAACTCCGCTCCAGGTGAGGAGACGCTGGAGGTACTATTGGACACACATTTTCCTGGAAATCAGACGGTTGATCCATGTACTGGCGGTGCCACAGTGGCTCAGCGGTCGTTTCCTATTGAGGAAATTGTATCGGAATCTAGAATAAAATGGGCGTTAAATAGCTTTGGATCATTCAAATCCCCCGGACCTGATGGAATTACTCCGGCGGAGTTACAAGCAGTGGCTGACAGAATTATCCCCTGGTTGTCGGCGATATGTATAGGATGTATCAACTTAGCATATATTCCAGGAAAGTGGAGGGAATCAAAAGTCGTCTTCATACCTAAAGCGGGAAAGCCTCTCACTCGAGGGCGAAGGATTTCCGACCAATCAGCTTATCCTCATTCGTACTTAAGACTCTGGAGAGGATGATAGATATTTATCTTAGAACTAGCATCGATTCAAGTTTGTTCTCGAAACGACAGCATGCATACTCGAAGGGCAGGTCTACTGAGACCGCACTACATGAAATAGTCAGCTTTATTGAAAGCTCACTATTTGTCAAAGAATACACAATCGTGGCGTTTCTAGACATCGAAGGGGCGTTCAATAATGTCCACCCGATCTCGATATTAAATGGACTGACAACTCTGAATGTTGATCCATGTATACTCAGGCTGTTAGACGAACTGCTAATGAAGAGACGTATTTCAGCCACTCAAGGACAAGCAAACATACAAAGGTATGTGAACAGAGGCACTCCCCAAGGAGGAGTTCTATCACCTCTTCTTTGGAATGTTGCCATAAATAGCCTTCTGGTTACTCTAGAAAAAGAAAGGATAAAAGTGGTGACATACGCAGATGATGTGGCTCTGGCAGTCAGGGGAAAATTCCCATCAACAGTTAGAGATATTATGCAGAAAGCCCTCCGGATGACTGAGAAATGGGCGAAAGATAATGGTCTTGGGGTAAATCCTGCAAAGACAGAACTCGTCATGTAGTGCAAGGATCGCAAAACTCCCACGGTTAGGCCCATTTCCTTAGGGGGTATTGAAATTCACTTTAGTGAAAGTGCAAAATACCTTGGCGTTATTTTGGACAGGAAGCTGAACTTTAAGCTTAATATTGAAGAAAGGGCGAGGAAAGCAACGGTAGCTTTATACTCGTGCAAAAAGGCAATAGGGAAAAAGTGGGGACTAAAACCAAAAATTGTGCATTAGCTATACACGGCAGTAGTTAGACCTATAATGCTATATGGTGTTGTAGTCTGGTGGCCGGCACTTCACCAGCCGACAAGTTCTGGTGCATTCAGCAAGAGAGGAACCAATTCCCTTAATGTCATACTGCATCTATTGCCTTTAGACATTTTGGCCAAACAGTCAGCTGCAACAACGGCTGTGCGGTGGTGGTCGGAAAAAAGTTACGGTCACAGTTCGGTCCTCAAAATAATGCCAGATGTGCCTAACGTAGTGGATTACACTTTGGCGAGACCACTTTTCGACAAAAAGTTTGAGACTCTAATTCCCAACAGTGAGGCGTGGTGTACATGGACCCCGGGGAATAAAGGATATAGATTTCTACACTGATGGCTCCAAATTGGATGGACAAGTGGGTTTCGGAGTATATTTTAAAGATCTGGAACTTCGAATAGCGAAAAGATTACCTGATCTCTGTAGTGTTTTTCAGGCTGAAATATTAGCAATAAGAGAAGTGGTGAATTGGCTGAGAAGTAATGCTCCAAGCAATATTGGCATTAATATATACGCAGACAGTCAAACTGCAATAAAATCCTTGGACTCTGTGTTCCTCAACTCGAAAACGGCCATCGACTGCCGCAAATCTCTCAATGAGATGGCTGAGCAGCACAATATTCACCTAATATGGGTGCCTGGCCATAGGAACATACCGGAGAGCTGCGAAACAGATGAGCTAGCAAGGCTAGGAACTACCTTACATATTCCAGGGGAACTAGAATCTGTTGGTATGCCTCTGGCTACCTGCAAGCTCTTACTGCGTGAGAAGGCTCTCATGATGGCAAATGTTCGATGGGAAAATTGCAAGGGTTGTAACGACACCAAGCAAATATGGCCCCATTTAAACTTAAACCGCACACTAGATATGCTAGTGTTCTCGAGACGCCAGATATCGCTCCTGATATCTGCTATAACGGGTCGCTTCCTGATAGGCGATTTTGCAAAAACTATTGGTGCGAAGTATAATGACTATTGTATGAGCTGTCATGATGCGGAGGAAAATGAATCAATAAAACACCTCTTGTGTGAGTGTCCTGCATTTTGTGTAAGGCGTAAGCAAATTTTAGGGGAATATAGCATCAGATTACTGGCGGACCTGGAAAACGTTAACTTAAGCTGTCTGCTAATGCTTTTGGAACAATGTGGTGGGTTCAACAGAAGAAAATAATCGAGAAGGTTCAGCGGTTAGAAGTGCCCATATGTAATAGGTACTTTTAGTTAATGTGGTATCACAATGGACTGAATAGTCTAAGTGAGCCTGAATCTTAATCGGGCTACCACTTTAACCTAACCTAACCTAAGGGATTACGAACTCCAAACCGTAACCTTTGGTGTCAATTGTCCGCCTTATCTGGCGATGAGGACCATACAACATTTAGCCAGCGATGTGCAGGAGGTCTATCCCTTAGCGAGTCGTATACTGCCCCATTATATGGATGTAGATGATGCATTAGCGGGTGCAAATTCGGTTTGTTCGGCTATCAGAGCCAGGGATGAACTGGTGATAGCATTGGCTTCCACAGGATTCGATATGCGTAAATGGACTTCAAACTCGAAAGATGTTCTCAAGGGTATTCCTACTGATTAACTATTGTATGAGGATTTCCTTGACTTTGACGATAGGAGTTCAGCAAAGACACTGGGTATTCTGATTGTTTCTTTTTTGTCCCATTATGTTTCCCAGACAAAAACCGTTATAACAAACGTGAGGTTTTATCGCTTATATCTAAACTTTTTGATCCAGCCGGTTGGCTTTCCCCTATTGTTATTCGGGCTAAAATAATTATGCAGAAAATATGGATTGATGGGACGTCGTGGGATGAAAGTATATCGCCAGATTCCTTGCAATTATGGAAAATGTTCCAGAGGGACTATCCGCAGATTAAAGATATTCGAGTTCCACAGTGAGTTGATTTCTCACCCGAAAGTGATGTCCAGTTTCACGCGTTCTGTGGCGCTTCTGAGAGGGCATACGGTGCCGCTCTCTACATTCGAATTAGGAATGAAATAAATATTTCAACGTATTTAATTTCCTCAAAGACCAAAGTGGCGCAGTTAAAGACCATCTCAATCCCCCGACTGGAATTATGCGGTGCAGCATTGCTAGCCGATATGGCCGACAATTTGTTATCACAATTGGAATGCGAAAGATATATACTTTACTGGTGGACGAACTCTATGATAGTGATGTACTGGCTGGCTAGACCGCCAAGTGTATGTACAACATTCGTGGCCAATAGGGTGGCTAGAATCACACAGGTTACTGTCGTATGTAATTGGCGACATATGTCCTCGGAGGACAACCCAGAGGATTTGCTAAGCACAGGAACTTGCAAGCAATAGGCTTTGGTGGCATGGGCCTGAATGGCTACAACATCCGCCTGAGGAATGGCCCAATAGAGCAGCAGATCTGACACTCGATGTGGAGTTAGAAAAGAAGATCGATCCAATACGTATATAATTCAGTTTGACAAAGTAGACATAAAATTTTGACAAAATTTTCTACAGAAATAAAATTTTCACAAAATTTTCTATATAAATAACAATCTTGACAAAATTTTCTATAGAAAGAAAATTTTGACAAAAATTTCTACAGAAATAAAATTTTAACAAAATTTTCTATAGAAATAAACTTTTGACAAAATTTTCTATAGAAATAAAATCTTGGTAGATTATTTTTGGTTCGAGTGGTAACCATGATTATGAACCGAATAAAATTTGAACAAAATCTTCTATAGAAATACAATTTTGACAAAATTTTCTATAGAAATAAAATTTTGACAATGATGAAAATTTTATTATGAACCGAATAAAATTTTAACAAAATTTTCTCTAGAAATAAAATTTTGACAAAATTTTCTATAGAAATAAAATTTTGGTAGATTATTTTTGGCTCTAGTGGCAACCATGACTATAAATCCGATATGGACCAATTTTGGTATGGTTGTTAGCGACCATATACTAACACCACGTTCCTAATTTGAACCGGATCGGATGAATTTTGCTCCTCCAAGAGGCTCCGGAGGTCAAATCTGGAGAACGTTTTATATGGGGGCTATATATAATTATGGACCGATATGGACCAATTCTGCCACGGTTGTTAAAGATCATATACTAACACCATGTTCCAAATTACAACCGGATTGGATGAAATTTGCTTCTCTTGGAAACTTCGCAAGCCAAATCTGGGGATCGGTTTATATGGGGGCTATATATAATTATGAACCGATGTGGACCAATTTTTGCATGGTTGTTAGAGACCATATACCAATATCATGTACCAAATTTCAGGCGGATCGGATGAAATTTGCTTCTCTTTGAGGCTCCGCAACCCAAATCTGGGGATCGGTTTATATGGGCGCTATATATAATTATGGACCGATGTGGACCAATTTTTGTACGGTTGTTAGAGACCATATACCAATACCATGTACCAAATTTCAGCCGGATCAGATGAAATTTGCTTCTTTTTGAGGCTCCGCAAGCCAAATCTGGGGATCGGTTTATATGGGGCTATATATAATTATGGACCGATATGAACCAATTTTTGCATGGTTGTTAGAGACCATATACCAACACCATGTACCAAATTTCAGCCGGATTGGATGAAATTTGCTTCTCTTTTAGGCTCCGCAAGCCAAATCTGGTGATCGGTTTATATGGGGGCTATATATAATTATGGACCGATGTGGACCAATTTTTGCGTGGTTGTTAGAGACCATATACCAAATTTCAGCCGGATCGGATGAAATATGCTTCTGTTAGAGGCTCCACAAGCCAAATCTGAGGGTCCCTTTATATGGGAGCTATACGTAAAAGTGGACCAATATGGCCCATTTTCAATACCATCCGACCTACATCGATAACAACTACTTGTGCCAAGTTTCAAGTCGATAGCTTGTTTCGTTCGGAAGTTAGCGTGATTTCAACAGACGGACGGACATGGTTAGATCGACTCAGAATTTCACCACGACCCAGAATATATATACTTTATGGGATCTTAGAGCAATATTTCGATGTGTTACAAACGGAATGACAAAGTTAATATACCCCCATCCTATGATGGAGGGTGTAAAAATTGTATGAAAATGAAGGAAACTTATTTGGATTTCGCCATCCTAAAACACAGTCACTATATTCCACTATATGCACATTTTCAGTCTATATTCCCAAAATGAATACACCATGTAAAGTTTCCATTTTCAAATTTCATAAACACATCCTTCAATAATTTTTTAAATATTTTGAAATTATTTAATTGCAAAAGTTTTTATATGAGGTAAAATGACCCCAAAAATTGGAAATGTTTAAATTAAAACATTATTGAATTTACAAATTCAATTATGTATTGTTGTGACATCAAAAATTCATAGGCATAGGATAGTCGACATTTTCCGAAACAAGAAAAATAATAAAATAGCGAAGAACATTAGAAATTTATGGACATTTATTTGGGACTTAAAAAATATGCTTCAGGTGAAACATAATATGTTTGCACAGTACAAACTATTTTTTATTGGAACAAATTTTTAAAATATGTATGCTTGAGGCAGAATAGGTTTGGGAGTGTATGTTACAGAGGTGATTTTTTGAGGGTGTATATTTTACACTTCATACACACAAAAAATTTTTTCTCTGATTCAATCACCAAATTAATTGATCCAATTAATTTTTTAATTGAAATGTCTTCAATCACGAAAATGATAGTATCAATCACAGTTTTAATTGGGCATAGAAAAAATTCTTGATTAAAAAATTAATTGATTTTTTCAGCAAAATTCAATTAATTTTTTAATTGATTCAATTAAAAATTTAATTGATATTGATTGCAAAACGCAATTAATTTATTAATTAAAACAGGTAACTATTTTTAATTACTTAGTTAGATTGGCTTAGAGTTTTTATTTGGATTAACAAATGATTGTTTGAAATACATTTTTAATTAAAAATTAAAAAAAAAATCAGAACTTTTTTTAACTGAATTAGTCTTCCGAATTTGATTAAAAAGTTAATTGTATCAATTAATTTTTTAATTAAAAATTTTAAAATGTTCAATCATTGACTTAATTAACTTAATGTTTCTATCATGATTAAAAAGTTAATTGTATCAATTAATTTATTAATTGAAAAAATTTTCAACTTCAATTAACTTTTTAATTGGAAATATTTTGGTGATATTTTTTTCTGTGTACCCACTACCATTGCTAGGAAAGCTCCGAAAGGTTTCTCCGGAGTGATCGATTGAGTTTGCTTAAAACACATCATTAGCATAGACAATTTTTAGCTTGGGGGGAGGTCCATAGCTGCCAATCTAAAATACAGTAATACTATATAGTGGAAAATCGTTTGACCGGTTTTCAAATTCTTGGGGGTGGCTAACATATCTGTGGAGGTGGCTAAGACCTCCCCCAAATGTCTATGCGCTTATCTCGCGGAGAACCATGAAGAAAATGAAGTGATTAAGGAACCAATGGTATCCCAAATAATGATGTGGTTTATCTTCAACACGTTTTCCAATTTGGCCAATTTTTACCAGTTAAAACCCCTTGGCCGCTATACGATTACATTGGACAAAATATAAGCGGTCCTGGATGTTTCACGGTATACAGTAAACACCAAAGGACTATTCAATATTTTGGCATATAAAAATAAATTCCGTCTACAAAATTTTGCGAAACGTCTGCAGGTAAAAAATCACTTCAGCAACACATATTCCCAAACACTTTCTACATCAATCATATTTTCATGAGGTGTTCAAGCTGTTCAACAAATCCTCTCAAATTTAATTTCATATTATTGCGGTTTTGGCCGCAAATTGTTTGAACCACTATGACCATCTATCATCTATGATTCAATTCAATCTATATCCCAATATGAGTAAGTGGGATGTTATAAAATATTGGTATTTCCCGAAAGGTATATAATTGTGTTATTCGATCTGTTCAAAACGATTGCAACCACCCAACAATGTGTACTATTTTCTTATTTAATTGCATCATTTGTTTTTGCATCATTTTTGTAAAGTTATAAGAACATAAAAACGGATAGATTGAACGTAGAAAAAAGCCATCGTAGGAATATCGTTTAGTTGCGTAATTTTTTTATGGTAAACTTATCGTCAGATTTTTTGGAACAATTTAATAAAGTATGCACAGGAGTGGAAGAAAACGTAAGGTTTCCTCAAAAGAAGATTATTAAATATAATATAGTTAAAGATAATTAAATATAAATTAATTAAAAGAATTATATAACATTCCCTCAAATATTATCTAACAAATATTATCTAATTTGTCTGGGGGTGTTTTTCCTGACAAGGTAATGGCCTGATATATAGACTCGAGAGTATTATGCTCTCGGTGAGCCACCGTGGTGCAATGATTAGCATGCCCGCCTTGTGTACATAAGGTCATGGGTTCGATTCCTGCTTCGACAGAACACCAAAAAGTCTTTCAGCGGTGGATTATCCCACCTCAGTAATGCTAGTGACATTACTGAGTGTCTCAAAGCTTCTCTAAGTTGTTTCACTGCAATGTGGAACGCCGTTCGGACTCGGCTATAAAAAGGAGGTCCCTTGTCATTGAGCTTAACATGGAATCGGGCAGCACTCAGTGATAAGAGAGAAGTTCACCACTGTGGTATCACAATGGACTGAATAGTCCAAGTGAGCTTGATATATCAGGCTGCCACCTAACCTAACATTATGCTCTCGGAGCGCTTCATAAACATTTTTCTCGATATGATATTACCATAAGCATGCCGGCTGCTTCGATTTTTCAGCTCGATCATGACCCCAAGCACACGGCTAAGGTCTTAATGCAATGGAATTCCGGCGAAAAATTAAATGTGCTGAACTAGTTTGCGCAGTCTCATGACCTAAATCTCATAAGAGATAACAGAGAAGTTCACCAATGTGGTATCACAATGGACTGAATAGTCTAAGTGAGCCTGATACATCGGGCTGCCACCTAAACTAACCTAACCTAACCTAAATCTCATAAAGAACCGTTGGCAATTTGTAAAACGAAAATTTGTAAATAAGTTTTTTTTAAACCCATGATGATTTCTATATGAACCAAAGGATATCATTGACCATTTATTCCTGTCAATGTTATTAGAACACGCACAGAAAAAAACATGTTTGAATATGGTTGTCGCATCCATTTAATGCTTATGTAGAGCATGTAATTGTCTTTGTGAAAAGAATTTTTAGCCGAGAAAAATGTATGCTGGTAATAAAGGTTGAGTTACATACCACGCGTTAATTCGTCCGTTGATTGAAGAGTTGAATTTTCTCTTTGAAAGCAACAGTTTTGTTAGAGTGCTTCAAACTGAAAAATATCAACCCTTCCATCAACTCGCGGATTAACGCATGATATGTAACTCAACCTTAAGCATTTGAATAGTTCTCAAATCCCGCAAACTTGTTCAATTATTTAAATAATAGAATTTGAGACCATTACATGGTCGGGCAAATCATTACATTTTTTAGACTTTTTTTGCAGGGAAGAAAGTTTTTTTTTTATCGGTTACATATAGATATGTCTACAACCATTATAAAGGGTGATTCTTTTGAGGTTAGGATTTTCATGCATTAGTATTTGACAGATCACGTGGGATTTCAGACATGGTGTCAAAGAGAAAGATGCTCAGTATGCTTTGACATTTCATCATGAATAGACTTACTAACGAGCCACAACGTCGAATTTTCAGTGAATGGGCCCTAGAAAAGTTGGCAGAAAATCCGCTTTTTTATCGACAAATTTTGTTCAGCGATGAGGCTCATTTCTGGTTGAATGGCTACGTAAATAAGCAAAATTGCCGCATTTGGAGTGAAGAGCAACCAGAAGCCGTTCAAGAACTGCCCATGCATCCCGAAAAATGCACTGTTTGGTGCGGTTTGTACGCTGGTGGAATCATTGGACCGTATTTTTTCAAAGATGCTGTTGGACGCAACGTTACGGTGAATGGCGATCGCTATCGTTCGATGCTAACAAACTTTTTGTTGCCAAAAATGGAAGAACTGAACTTGGTTGACATGTGGTTTCAACAAGATGGCGCTACATGCCACACAGCTCGCGATTCTATGGCCATTTTGAGGGAAAACTTCGGAGAACAATTCATCTCAAGAAATGGACCGGTAAGTTGGCCACCAAGATCATGCGATTTGACGCCTTTAGACTATTTTTTGTGGGGCTACGTCAAGTCTAAAGTCTACAGAAATAAGCCAGCAACTATTCCAGCTTTGGAAGACAACATTTCCGAAGAAATTCGGGCTATTCCGGCCGAAATGCTCGAAAAAGTTGCCCAAAATTGGACTTTCCGAATGGACCACCTAAGATGCAGCCACGGTCAACATTTAAATGAAATTATCTTCAAAAAGTAAATGTCATGGACCAATCTAACGTTTCAAATAAAGAACCGATGAGATTTTGCAAATTTTATGCGTTTTTTTTTTAAAAAAAGTTATCAAGCTCTTAACAAATCACCCTTTATGTCCATAAAGACCATGTAATTTTTTTTAATGGCCATTTAATTTTTGCAGCGAAAAGAATTTTATAAAAACATTGAGCATGTACACTGTTAGAAAAAATGTTTTCATATGTTCCGATTAGGGCAGAATTTTTTAAACACAATATATTTAAGTGCAAAAGTGTAATATTCCTAATCTAGCATTAAATGTTTGGAACACATATGTTAATATGTTCAAATATATTATGTTTGGGTCATAAATGTTTAATAAAAAAATATATGTCAATGTAAACATATATAAATTTACAAATTTCGAGTAAGCATATATATGTTGTGATATTCTATTCAGAGAGCGACAGAGAGAGAGAGAGAGAGTATAGAGAAAGAAATAGAAATGGAAACCGGGAGGATTGACGAAAGATATCAACATAACACAGATTCGTCATTCAACCGTCGAACTGAACGGACGTGTTTCTAATAGCGGATTATTTCATTGTAATTAGTATTTATTAAGAATTTCAAGTGCGGTGATAAATTAAGCCACCATGCAGCGAAATTCAAAGTCATTTACTGGGTTGCTAACTTCAGCGCCCAGTGGACGGGTATCGACTAAAATTATAAATTTGGGCAATGTCGACAGTTGGCAACACTTTGGCAAGTCAAACCTTTTCTAACTCAAAACGAGTTAATCCCTCACGAAAGAGATTCAAGGAACGCAGAAATGCTTTGTTTATCCTAAAGAAATTAGGATCGGTCGACCCAAGCACGGCTAAAGAAAGCGATTCCTTAAATATCTCCATACTTGAGATATTTTATTTTTCGTTTTTTGTTTGACTCTGCGTCGCCAAACCCTTCTCTGAGTCCGTGCTGCTATATTAACGAAAAGAAATCGAGGAAGCCCGTTCGATAATATTACGAAGCTTTTTTTCTACCCGTGTAGAGCTTTGGCGTGGCTGAACTTTCGGCCGTATTTACTTATTTTATTAAAATGTTAAATGGAATAACTAATAGGGATCTATAGGGCAAACCAATAATCGATTTTTCGACTTTTCGGTTATTGACTTTTAATCAAAAATCGATTTTCGACTATTTTTACCAAACAAAATTCGAATATTCGATATTTCATTGAAATAATGATTATACAAAATATTCGATTTTATGGAATCTATTTGTCTTTTTACGAGTCTTGTAAGCACCAGATGGCAAGAGACACAAAAAATAGTGTTGTAGTAAAACGTGTTAATTTTTTTTTAATTTGTTTAATATTTATATGTACGGAAATTTAAATTTTAATTTATTTTGCATTTCCCCAAATAATGAAAGACCAGTATAAATTCGAGAATATTGCAAACATTTGGTTTATTTCGGTAGTGAAGGGTTTATGCGTTTTACAGACTATCAGTTATTCCGGACGACAGTGTTCGTGTCGAACATATCCCATATATTGTGCACATTATAAGTTAAGGCCGGTACTCTGGGGCCAAATCACCGCATTCGCCATCGAGTTATGTTTCGTATAGAGAAACATTTCGATCGCATTAAATTTTTGGATCACCGCATTCGATCGTAATTTATTTTGTCTACTACTTTTTTTTACATTGCTGTAAACATATGGTAATAAGAAATTGAAAGAGAGTAGAATTTCAAAATAATGTTTTGTTATCAAATTATGTTATTTCTGAGAAATTTATATTGTTTTTGTGTGTTAAAATATATGTGTAAAAATATATTATGAATCCAAGTGTTTTTTTTTCCTCGTTTTCGGATTCAGACGATGAGTACAAAGTGGCAATTATAAGGAAAAATATTCGTGACAAAAGCAGTCCTTTAGCATTGCCTGAAGTAGAGTAATAGTAAATTGTGTTTTTAACATCCATAGATTTAAAAGACGTTTTCATATGTCAAAAGAAGCTTTTAAATATGTTCTTGAAACAATAGGTTTTTTTTGAAGCGGCTACTGAGCATTCCTTTCTTTGATCCGATTCCCTAAATGCAAGTAATATTATATTTTCTTAAATGTATTTTGCCAAAATGGAATAATAATTACATTTTCACCAACTTTTTTCTTTTTGTTTACCTTTTTTCTGCTCAAAAATCACTACATACTTCGTTTTCGATAGCATGCTACCTATCGTGCTCAACTTCGAGTAGAAACAATTCGATAACGACTGCGGTGATCCGCGTAAACTACATTACGAAGACGAAGTACTCGATTTCGACTGCGGTGATTTGGCCCCTGTTCTGTTTTCGCGTTGAAACTCCAAACAAAACCAAAAAATGCGAAAAACTAGCGAAATTTTTTCCATTTGTGATACTTTGATTTTTTCGAGTTGAAAAACTGACGTAAATCGATAAGTCAGTATTTTCATAACATGGCGCCATTTGCAATGTGAATTAAGAAATAATTTATTTATTAAATTGATTTTTGTGAATTTATAACGCAAAAGTGGATCGGATTATTATTTAAAAATGTAATCTGAACGATTGATAAAACAAAGTATAACATGGAGTTGTATTTCCGTAGTAAACTAGCAACCAAGATATAGCCGCTCGCTACTATATTGTAGAACATAAATAATGTATAAAACATGAAATTTAAACACAAATGTTAACAAAATAAAAGCTTTATTTGGTGAATTATATTTTACAATCGTTTCATTTGTACCGGGCATCGGGATAATAAACACAAAACAAAATTTTAGCAAAAGGAGCACAGCAATTGATGTTGCAATGATGTACAATAGTACCAGGGTAGCAATGAATGGAATCACAAGAATTAATTGCTATGTTCCAAAAAATAAAATGCAGCATTGTAAAATTATATTTTTTAAATCCAAAGTTATTTGTGAAATAACTTCTGCTTCTTCTTTTTCAATTTAATTATTATGTATGTGTTTGTGTGTAAATCGAGCCACTAGTTGCCTATGTATATGTAATCATTTCGTGACATTTTGCGATGTTGTCAATACATTTTGTTGAAATAAACCCGAAAAAGTTCCAAAATGGCTGTTTTTTCCTTCAAAATATATTATCAATACTATCATTTTTCAACGCGAAACAATGATTGAGGCGAACTTTTTTCGCACCAACAAACAGAGTACCGGCCTTTAAGTCTGAAGGCATAATCGATACTACTGCATGTTTATGGGATCGATAACACATTTACCGATTATTTAGTTATCGCCGACAAGTCGTATCGATCCGACACAAGATTCTTTACAAACACCGACTTTCCGTCAGGAATAACTGATAGTCTGTAAAGCGCATTAATCAACTAAGAACTTTTATTCTTATTGGTGCTGGAATTTTAATAATAAAAAATTAAGAAATGTGTGCTTTCCCCAGATCTAGGTATTTTTGAATTCAATTGAAAGCTATGAAAATAGAAAATATTTAAATCGATTTTTGATATGCAAAATTAAGAAATAGTTGAAAATCTAAAATAGTGATACGTTTTTATATTTAGGCGTTTTTAATTACCGGACAATTAAAACACAGTTCTTTTAAATAACGACAATCTACAATTTATTTACTATGACTTCACACTTTACAATTCGTTCACACTGAAGTTATTCGTTTGACGCTTTAATTAAGACTGACTCGTTAGCAGCATGCGAGCGCTTTTATATATGACGGTGTGGCAATACGAGAACATTCTGGTAGCACTACAATATTCTGGCAACGCCAGAACATTCTTAGACAATGCTAGAAGGATCTACGACCATTAAGTTGTTCGTCTGGTGGCTGCCAAACACATACACACTCACATAGATATATGCTCGCATTACTACAACAACAATGACAATAGACAATGAGATGAAATGAGAAAGCAAAATAACAAAGCAAAGGGGTTGTTATTCTATGAGAGAGTAAGAACTAACATTTCGGTAAGCAAACAAAAGAACATAAAAGAAATTCAGGAAAATACTAGAAAATGAATAGATGATTCCAACAAGTGATAGCGAAATTTTATCGTTACAATTTTAAATTTTAAATTAACGGAAACTAATTTAAATAAACTTATATCTATAATTATCAAATTCGTAACACTGCCTCCCGCTTAAGCCTGTTCGTCCCGAACAGGAACATAACCTGTTCCGTAAGGAGCCAATCGTTCCAGATGTACAACTTTCATCTTTGATCTAGGGCTGTCGTCCTTCTGAATCCGGTATACAACATCATTGATCTTCTTGATGACCTTGTATGGGCCTTCCCACTGTGTTTGCAGTTTAGGACACAATCCTTTCTTTCGTTGCGGGTTAAATAGCAGAACCAATTCTTCTTCTTGGAAGCCCTCTGCAGTCACATGATGACCCAGGTATTTAACTTCCCGCTGGAAAAGGGAGTATTTCTTTGCGTTAAGGCGTAGACCAGCGGCTGACAATTGCTGGATAACGTCTTTCAAGTTCTTAAGGTGCTCGTCAAATGTTTTGCCCATCACTATGATGTCGTCCAAGTATATCAAGCACGACTTCCAGTGCAACCCCTTCAGTACCCGCTCCATCAATCTTTCGAAGGTAGCCGGAGCGTTGCAGAGCCCGAACGGCATTACATTGAATTGCCAGAGACCGCCATTAACGCCAAAAGCCGTCTTTTCCTTGTCTTTCTCGGCGATCTCTACTTGCCAATATCCACTCTGCAAATCAAGCGTAGAAAACCATGTTGTTCCGGCTAGTGTGTCCAACGTGTCATCAATGCGTGGAAGCGGATAACTGTCCTTTTTGGTGACATCATTCAGTTTTCTGTAGTCCACGCAGAATCGGGTACTTCCATCTTTCTTTTTGACCAGCACAACTGGGGAACACCAAGGACTTGATGATGGCTCGATCACTCCACTCTCCGCCATTTCCTTTATGAGCTTTTGAACTTCGTCTCTTTTTGCCAGGGGAACACTTCGTGGTGCCTGTTTTATGGGCCTTTCTTCTGCGGTTTTAATTTCATGTTTCACTACAGATGTTCTTCCTTGATTTCCCTTTTCAGAAGCAAAAGCACAGGCGTTTTTCCACAACAATTGCTTGGCTTTATTTCTCTCTGACGGCGATAGATGACGTGTCCAAGCCTCGACATACGCTTCTAGATGTTTTCTCACTGCTCCATGTGTCTTTGATGAGTTGCCTTCCAAATTGACTATTGCCTCGGCTGGTGTACATTTGCCAATGTCAGAAAATTTTACAATTTGCTCGTGATTGTCAGACAAGTTCAAGACACGAACTGGTATTAGTCTCTCTTCGTTCGTTGTTACCAGGGCATTTGCTATCAAGATGTTGTTGCTTTTGTTTTCTGCTGGTTCAACAACCCACAATTGGCCGACTTCACAATCTCCATTCATAGAAACACATATAATTGCTTCGGCATTCGGTGGTATAGACTCTGACTGGCTCGTTGTCAAACGTCTGACAGGTGTATTCCCGTCGTATCCCACGTTTACCGTTATTTCGGCATCGCACCATGTCATTACACGACGCTTCATATCCAAATTGAGACCAAAAGCAATCATGAAATCCGCTCCAATTATAACTTCGTCTACTATATCGGCCACAATGAAATCATAAGTAACGGATTTTTTAGCAATAGTTAATTTTACGGTGACCTTTCCATATACGGTTGCGGGTTCCCCTGTAGCCGTGCGTAGCTTGACTCCAATCAGTGGTGTAACTTTTCCTTTTACTAAATCAGATCTAATGATAGACTTTGATGCACCAGTATCCAACGTCAAAGTACGCTTGTCGCCATTAATAACACCCGCAATAGTTAAATTGTTATTTTTCTGTTGAACTATTGCTATGGAGATGGTGGGGCCATTGTCTGTGGGAGCCAGCTCTTGCCCCGCTGAACTAGCTCGATTTAGTTTAAAGGTGACTCACTTGACTGTGGGGTCACCTTCTTATGGTTATTGTTTAATGGAGATGGTGATGTGGATCTTGACCGTTTGCGTCGTGCTTTGCATTCTCGAGCTAGATGTCCCGTCTTATCACAGTTATAGCATTTGATTCGGGATTTAGTTGCATCCTGTTTCAATTCTTGCATTACCTGCTTCATTGCCTCTTTCATCGAGTCAATGATAGATTTCGATTCTTCACACTCGGTCTCTACTCTGCGTACTTTGTGAATTTGAGGCCGTGCCAGCAATCTCGCAGTTTCTTGCGCAAGTGCAAATGTTACTGTTTCTGCGAATGTAGCCTTTTGTGACGCATATGTTGCACATTTTATGTCTGGGTCTCGAATGCCATTCACAAAGGTCTCAATTTTGATGCGGTCCACAAGTGGGTGACTCTCTCCTGGGTATGTCAGTAGCACCAACCGCTCAACTTCTGTTGCAAAGTCTTGTAGAGTCTCGTTTGATTTCTGGACTCTACCTCTTAATTCCATTCTAAAGATGTCTTGCTTGTGCTCTCCACCATACTTGCGTTGAAGCGCCGCTATTACTTCATTATAGTTATTTCTAGAAACAGCGGGAATGCTTTGTATCACATCAGCAGCATTGCCCTTTAATGCCAATAGAAGTTCAATTGCTTTATCATCGTCATTCCACAAATTTCTAGAAGCAACCATTTCGAATTGGAATTTGAAGACATCAAATGACGTTGAGCCATCGAAAACAGGAGTTTTGATTTTTGAGCCCTCGATGACGCGCACTGGACCACCTTTAATTTCCAGCTCTGGCATTTTTTTCTCGATGTGCAGAAACTTCTCATCATGAACCATAATTTTCTCATCCACGGAAAGAACTTTCTTATCCAATTCCACAATTTGATTTTCTATATGGTCCACACGTTTCTCAATGCCTTCAGAAATTTGTTGTAATTTTTCGTTGACCATTCTAGAATTTTCGTCGAATTTTTCTTCCAATTTTCTAGAATTAGCTTCCATCATTTTTCTAGAATTCTCTTGCATTTTTAGAGAATTTTCTTCCATCATTTTGCTCAAAATATTGACCATCGATGTGTAATCAACAACATTAGAAGCTACAGATGGAGTTTCCAAGGCGCTGGCTACTACTGATTCGTCAAGATCTTCCTTATAATCGAACTCATGTGTTTCGATATCAATACTGCGCCGCTCGAACTCTTCCAGTAGTCGCTTTTGTAATTGAGCCTTGTTTCCTGTTGTCGGCAGCTCCAGTTTGCTCAATTCCTTTTTTAAGTCTTCCACACGAAGCTCATTAAACTTCATTGTAGATTTTTTTCCGTTATTTCACTTCCGACACCAATTGTTACGTTTTTATATTTAGGCGTTTTTAATTACCGGACAATTAAAACACAGTTCTTTTAAATAACGACAATCTACAATTTATTTACTATGACTTCACACTTTACAATTCGTTCACACTGAAGTTATTCGTTTGACGCTTTAATTAAGACTGACTCGTTAGCAGCATGCGAGCGCTTTTATATATGACGGTGTGGCAATACGAGAACATTCTGGTAGCACTACAATATTCTGGCAACGCCAGAACATTCTTAGACAATGCTAGAAGGATCTACGACCATTAAGTTGTTCGTCTGGTGGCTGCCAAACACATACACACTCACATAGATATATGCTCGCATTACTACAACAACAATGACAATAGACAATGAGATGAAATGAGAAAGCAAAATAACAAAGCAAAGGGGTTGTTATTCTATGAGAGAGTAAGAACTAACATTTCGGTAAGCAAACAAAAGAACATAAAAGAAATTCAGGAAAATACTAGAAAATGAATAGATGATTCCAACAAGTGATAGCGAAATTTTATCGTTACAATTTTAAATTTTAAATTAACGGAAACTAATTTAAATAAACTTATATCTATAATTATCAAATTCGTAACAATAGATTTTGCGACTATTTCTAAGCTAATAATCCATTTCGATTTTTCTAAAATTTTAGGCCAAAAAATTCGAATAATCGATTTCCAATTTATAGATACCTAATAACTAATATTTTAATAACAAGTAAGGAAAGTCTAAATACATACATTTAAATATCATTCGATCTGGACAGAATTTGATAGACTTCTACAAAATCTATAGACTCAAAATTTAAGTCGGCTAATGCACTAGGGTGGAACACAATTTTAGTAAAAAATAAGTAAGGAAAGTCAAAAGTCGGGCGGGGCCGACTATATTATACCCTGCACCACTTTGTAGATTTAAATTTTCGATACCATATCACATCCGTCAAATGTGTTGGGGGCTATGTATAAAGGTTTGTCCCAAATACAAACATTTAAATATCACTCGATTTGGACAGAATTTGATAGACTTTTACAAAATCTATAGACTCAAAATTTAAGTTGGCTAATGCACTAGGGTGGAACACAATTTTAGTAAAAAAAAAAATATGGGAAACATTTAAATCTGAAGCAATTTTAAGGAATCTTCGCAATAGTTTATTTATGATTTATCGTTCGATATATATGTATTAGAAGTTTAGCAAGTTTAGAGTCATTTTTACAACTTTTCGGCTAAGCAGTGGCGATTTAACAAGCAAAATATTGGTATTTTGACCATTTTTGTCGAAATCAGAAAGATATATATGGGAGCTATATCTAAATCTGAATCGATTTCAACCAAATTTGGCACGCATAGCTACAATGCTAAATCTACTCCTTGTGCAATATTTCAACCAAATTGGGCCAAAATTCTCGATTTTAGGATCATATTAGTACATATCGGGCGAAAGATATATATGGGAGCTATATCTAAATCTGAACCGATTTCAATCAATTTTGGCACAATTGACTATACTACTAATTGTACTCCTAGTGCAAAATTTTAACCAAATTCGGCCAAAAATCTAGCTTCTGGGGCCATATAAGTCCATATCGAGCGAAAGATATATATGGGAGCTATATCTAAATCTGAACCGATTTCTTCCAAAATCAATAGGGTTCTATTCTGACCTAAATTAGGAACATGTGCCAAATTTGAAGGCGATTGAACTAAAATTGCGACCTAGACTTTGATCACAAAAATGTGTTCACAGACATACGGACGGACAGACGAACATGGTTATATCGACTCAGGGACCCACCCTGAGCATGTGTCTATCTCGTCTCCTTCTGGGTGTTACAAACATATGCACTAACATATAATACCCTGTTCCACAGTGTGGTGCAGGATATAAATATGGGAAACATTTAAATCTGAAGCAATTTTAAGGAAACTTCGCAAAAGTTTATTTATGATTTATCGCTCGATATATATTAGAGGTGTGCACGTGAGTAATAGTTTACTCACGCTCACGCACACTCACGACAGAAAAATCATACTCACGCACACTCACGCACGATATATTTTGGTAGGACTCACGCTCACGCACACTCACGAAAAGAAAATTTATATTCACGCACACTCACGCACGAAAACGTCGTGACTCACAAAAAATACCGTGACTCACGAATAATTTTATAATTAATTTACCTTACCGAAGTGTCTGAAAACATGAGCATTATTAAAATCGAGAGTGTTATTAAACTCTTAACATCTCAGGTGTCACTAGAATTGTAATTGAATTTAACTCTTAAGCGTTTTATGTTGGTGAGCAGGAATATTGTCGTGAGTGTAATTCGTTACTCACGCACACTCACGAAGATATTATTTTCGTGACTCACGCTCACGCACGACATTTTGTTTTGTTAATCACGCTCACGCACACTCACGCTGTTGTCATGAGCGTGACTCACGACTCACGCACGAATCACGAAAATGTTCGTGAGTCACGACAATTTCGTGTCACGTGCACACCTCTAATATATATGTATTAGAAGTTTAGCAAAATTAGAGTCAGTTTTACAACTTTTCGACTAAGCAGTGGCGATTTTACAAGGAAAATGTTGGTATTTTGACCATTTTTGTCCAAATCAGAAAAACATATATATGGGAGCTATATCTAAAACTAAACCGATTTCAAATCAAATTTGGCACACATGACTATATTACTAATTGTACTCCTAGTGCCAAATTTCAACAAAATTGGGCCAAAACTCTGGCTTCTGGGGCCATATAAGTCCATATCGGGCGAAAAATATATATGGAAGCTATATCTAAATCTGAACCGATTTCAATCAAATTTGGCACACATGACTATACTACCAATTGTACTCCTTGTGCAAAATTTCAAGCTAATCGTGTTAAAACTCTGGCTTCTGGGTCCATATAAGTGCATATCGGGCGAAAGATATATATGGGAGCTATATGTAAATCTGAATCGATTTCAACCAAATTTGGCACGCATAGCTACAATGAAATATACTCCCAGTGCAAAATTTCAACCAAATGGGGCCAAAACCCTGGCTTTTAGGACCATATTAATCCATATCGGGCGAAAGATATATATGGGAGCTATATCTAAATCTGAACCGATTTCAATCAAATTTTGCACACTTGACTATACTACTAATTGTACTCTTAATGCTAAATCTACTCCCTGTGCAAAATTTCAACCAAATTCGACCAAAAATCTGGCTTCTGGGGCCATATAAGTCCATATCGGGCGAAAGATAGATATGGGAGCTATAACTAAATCTGAACCGATTTCAATCAAATTTTGCACACTTGACTATACGACTAAGTGTTATGTTTGTACAAAATTTCAAGCAAATCGGTATTAAACTCTGGCTGCTGGGTCCATATTAGTGCATATCGGGCGAAAGATATATATGGGAGCTATATCTAAATTTGAACCGATTTCTGCCAAAATCAATAGGATTCTATTCTGACCCAAATTAGGAACATGTGCCAAATTTGAAGGCGATTGGAATTAAATTGCGACCTAGACTTTGATCACAAAAATGTGTTCACAGACAGACGGACGGACGGACGGACATGGTTATATCAACTCAGGGACCCACCCTGAGCATTATTGTCAAAGACATTATTGTCGTCTCCTTCTGGGTGTTACAAACATATGCACTAACTTACAATACCCTGTTCCACAGTGTGGCGCAGGGTATAAAAAATCTGGACATTTACAATCGTATTTTTAACTTACCTAACTTTCAATTTTATTAAAAAGCTAAATGTGTCAGCTAATTTTGTAAATATATTGGTGGTATTCCTTCTGTGTGCAAAGGTAAAGTATTCCCCGGTTAATAACCGCACGGCTCGTAAATAAATCATTAGTATAAATCAATCAAGCAAACTCCCATTGTGGCGATAAATGGGTCCTACATGCATGCATAATCGAATTACTGGAATTGCCTAATAACATTAGTGAATACAATGATTTGGCACAAATAAGTAACAACCGCCTTTGGTTTGCGTGATATTATCACTAAGTATATTCAATCGAAATAAAAACACCCGCCGCCGTTTATTTGCAAATGATTCAATATTCGATTATTATTAATTTATTTTCATTTGTGGAACATCTATCAAAAATTACATATGCTCACGATACACAGTGGAAAGTAGGGATTGTAATGAGAACCCAAGATCAGATATGGCCTGTCATAGACTGTAAGGTATTTGACACACATTTATGACGTATTTTACTATACGTCAAAAATGTAATAAACCTTCGTAAAATACTTCGTTTTTGACAAAATAATAATTTGTACCGTAGAAGCATTTATGTCTTAGAAGCATTTATGTCTTACCTTTGGTTACATTTTTTTTTTTATTTTCGAATGTCTTTTCCTTATAGCAAAATTCTAATATCGGCCAGAACCGAGTATTGATTGAATCATATAAAGGCAAACTTTGTGTCAAATCTTAGAGACGTACTATTGCCAGTTGAATTTCAAAAATACAAATTTAAATCGGCTTGGTTGGTATTTAGCATGCCTACACGTTGTAGGTTAGTCCGATTGTTGCCACCATAATTTTCACTGTTTCAACAATTTGAAAACGCTTTGTACGAGTATTCAAACGTTTTTCATATGCCTGTAAACTAAGCAAATTGTTTATTTGAGTTAACTCATGCGCCGAATTTCATTCTACGAATCATTGCTACACACCAAAAAATAATTCTTTCCTCCTTAATGAGAATTTAGACAAAGAAATATCGTCTTCTATTCTCTTTATGCTGTAGGGAAGTTTGTTTGGAAGAAAAGTATATACTTTTTGTGATAAACGATGATTCTTTTACAATATAGAAACAACAATTTCATAAAGACTAACTCAAAAAAAAAAAAATTGCATGCCTAATAGCATCTTTCCCACTTCCACGAAGTGTTTTTGTTCTTACACTGTTAGAAAAATTTGTTTTTCCTCTTTATAAATAAGTACACACTAAAAAATAATCGCTTCTATAACATATACTCCCAAAAACATTTTGCTTCAAGCAAGTAAATGTTTGAGTATTGCCCAAACATTTATATGTTTGATTTCCTCTAACATATAATATTTTTGAAAACACACTGGTCTAAACAATATAATGTTTGAGCAGTCCAAATTCCAAACATTTTGTATTTTTCCATCCAAATTCAATAAGATTGTCTTCCTAAAAACTATATGTTTTTGGATATTGCCGAAACATCATTATTGGATATTGGCGAAACATTATTATAATTGTTTTATGTGAACATATAATATGATTGGAAGCGTTTTGAGCCCAAAAATATTATATGCTTAGAATAACTTTCTCCCAAAGAAGATTGTGCACAAAATGTTTTCTGCCTAATTGTAAAGGGTGATTTGTTAAGAGCTTGATAACTTTTTTTTAAAAAAAAACGCATAAAATTTGCAAAATCTCATCGGTTCTTTATTTGAAACGTTAGATTGGTCCATGACATTTACTTTTTGAAGATAATTTCATTTAAATGTTGACCGCGGCTGCGTCTTAGGTGGTCCATTCGGAAAGTCCAATTTTGGGCAACTTTTTCGAGCATTTCGGCCGGAATAGCCCGAATTTCTTCGGAAATGTTGTCTTCCAAAGCTGGAATAGTTGCTGGCTTATTTCTGTAGACTTTAGACTTGACGTAGCCCCACAAAAAATAGTCTAAAAGCGTCAAATCGCATGATCTTGGTGGCCAACTTACCGGTCCATTTCTTGAGATGAATTGTTCTCCGAAGTTTTCCCTCAAAATGGCCATAGAATCGCGAGCTGTGTGGCATGTAGCGCCATCTTGTTGAAACCACATGTCAACCAAGTTCAGTTCTTCCATTTTTGGCAACAAAAAGTTTGTTAGCATCGAACGATAGCGATCGCCATTCACCGTAACGTTGCGTCCAACAGCATCTTTGAAAAAATACGGTCCAATGATTCCACCAGCGTACAAACCACACCAAACAGTGCATTTTTCGGGATGCATGGGCAGTTCTTGAACGGCTTCTGGTTGCTCTTCACTCCAAATGCGGCAATTTTGCTTATTTACGTAGCCATTCAACCAGAAATGAGCCTCATCGCTGAACAAAATTTGTCGATAAAAAAGCGGATTTTCTGCCAACTTTTTTAGGGCCCATTCACTGAAAATTCGACGTTGTGGCAGATCGTTCGGCTTCAGTTCTTGCACGAGCTGTATTTTATACGGTTTTACACCAAGATCTTTGCGTAAAATCTTCCATGTGGTCGAATAACACAAACCCAATTGCTGCGAACGGCGACGAATCGACATTTCACGGTCTTCAGCAACACTCTCAGAAACAGACGCAATATTCTCTTCTGTACGCACTGTACGCATTCGTGTGGTTGGTTTAATGTCCAATAAAGTAAACTGAGTGCGAAACTTGGTCACAATCGCATTAATTGTTTGCTCACTTGGTCGATTATGTAGACCATAAATCGGACGTAAAGCGCGAAACACATTTCGAACCGAACACTGATTTTGGTAATAAAATTCAATGATTTGCAAGCGTTGCTCGTTAGTAAGTCTATTCATGATGAAATGTCAAAGCATACTGAGCATCTTTCTCTTTGACACCATGTCTGAAATCCCACGTGATCTGTCAAATACTAATGCATGAAAATCCTAACCTCAAAAGAATCACCCTTTATATTTCCTCACATATTTCTCACTTCCACGAGGTTTTTTTGTTCTTAGTACCTTTTTCTGTAATACAAACATTGTAGAAGAAATTATTAAATCTTATAATTTTTTTAAATTTTAACTTTTGTCGGACGGGGATTCGAACCGCGGACCACACAGTTTGTACACGCAAAAAAATAATTCTTTCCTCCCAAACGAAATTTTAGACAAACAAAGTTCGTTTCTCATTTGCTTTTCGTTGAAAGGAAGTGTATTTGGAAGAAAAGTATGTACTTTTTGTGATAAACGTTTATTCTTTTCCAGGATGTAAAAACAATTTCATAAAGACTAACTGAAAAAAATTTTTTTCTGGCTAATTGCATTTTCCCTCACATCTTCCTCACTTCCACGAAGTTTTTTAGTTCTTTAGCACCTTTTTCTGTAATACAAACAATGTAGAAGAAATTATACGATTTTATAAATTTTAAATTTTTTTTACCTTTCGCCTGGACGGAGAATCGAACCGCGGACCATGCAATTTGTAAGCCAACACACTACCCACTGAGCTATGTAGCCGTTATTGTCATCAATAGACAATTACCCATATAAGTTATATTTATATAGCATAGCTTGCGGCGCCCACGAGCCGATTAAACAAAGTTTATTTCACAGAAAAATACATTTAGTTGGGCACCATGGAGCAGTGGTTGCTACGTCTGACTTGCATGCCAAGGGTCGTGGGTTCGATCCCTGCTTCGACCAAAGTTTTTTTTTTTACATATATTCTATTCTATATTAGGAAGATTCCGAAAAAATGTTCAACATTACATTGTAGTATATTAAATTTTGAACTGTAAAATGTGTCTTATTAAAGACCTAAAGTCAGAAAAGAACAGTGTTTGATATAAACGAAATGGACTGTGTTTTTGGTTCAAAAATAACTTTTTTTATTAAAAAAATTAACATTTTGTAACAAACGAATTTTTTTGGTGATAAAAGTGTATACTTTTCGAAGCAATTCAAAAAACTCTAACAAAAGAAAAACGTTTTCGGTACACGTTTTCCAAACGTTTTTTTTCTTTGCGTGTAAGCCAACATACTATGCACTGGGCTACAATTATCGTTATAAGTTATAACAGAAGCATACATTTGTTGGCCACGTGGAGCAATGGTTAGCATGTCCGCCTTGCATGCAGAGGGTCGTGGGTTCAATCTCTGCTCCTTCCGAACACAACATTTTTTTTACTTATGTAAAAATTTACGTATATACCATAAATTTCGAAAAAATGTTCGATATTACATATTACTATATTAAAATTTTACAATGAAACTTCGAAATGTGAGTTATTAAAGATTTACAATCAGAAAAGAACAGAGCTTGAAATAAACGAAATGGACAGAATTTTTGGATCAAATATTATTTTTTTATTAAAAAAATAAAAATTTTGTAACAAACAATGTTTTTGGCATACAAGTTTTTTCGAAGAAATTTAAAAACTCTTACAAAAGAATAACGTGAAGTCGAATAACGATAACCATGCAAAAGCACATTATATTTAAATTCTAAACAATAATTTTACAACCATCAAATAAGTTTATTTAGGAGTGAACAGTTTTTTGCTAGCATATAACACCATTTTATTTGCATTCAAAATTTATCGTATTTACGCCCATTTTCATGAAGCTCCGTTAGTGCTCCGTTAACTAACGAATTTTTAAACCGTATTATGGACATAGCTGCGTTCTAGCGTATATACTCCATATGCCAGTTAGGATCTTAACTGTCAGTTATAGTTAACCGGAGAGAAGATATTTGGAATTTACTTTCTGTTAACTAGCAGTTAAAGCCTAACGGAGCTACATGAAAATGGCCGTTAGAAATACAAATAAATATGAATTTTTATTAACGATAATTTTGTACTTAATTTAATTTTTACCTTTAAGGCCGGTATAAAGTTTGCATTATCGCGCTAAACTGGCTATGTTTTCACGGTTAATTTTCTTCAATAATTTATTTTAAAGAAAATAATCTTATTCAATTGTTGTTTTGGATCATTCCCCACTAAGTTATAATACAATTTGCCCAAAAAAGTTATAATGTTATTCTGGTTTTACCGATTCGAGTTTTGCCGCTAAAATTAAAAATAATTTTAGAGGCAAAACTCGAACTTAATGCCCGCTTTTATTTTTGAAAGTATCCATCAACTCCTTTTGGACTACTTATTAATAAAGAGGAACTAAACTTTGTTTTTATAAATCTTACTGTTTAATTTTTCAATGTTCCCCCTTTTTTCATTTTACTGTCGCAACTCTAAAAAGAGAGTAGTGCCCTTTCGTTATTTTTTTATGAAGATCCCTTTTTTTATATTTTCCACTGTTTTTTTTTTTTTTTTTAATTTTCTTTGTTTGAATATTTAGACTTACTCGTCCTACGTTCCTATTTGTTATGAAAAAAAAATTTGCCCATAATGCTCAAATGATACACAAAACACATGCTCTTTTTTTCAAATGTATATTCTATTGGTTCCGAATGTATATTCTCTTCGAATACTCATTTTTATATTCAACTTAAAAAATATTTTGACTTAAGCATATCAAATTTTTGGCGAAGTCTTCTAAACATGCCAAGCGCATAGCCAAACCAAATGAACACATAAAACGGTTTTCCGAAACAACATACAAACAGTTTCACAGAAATTGCTCTCTTTTGGTTCTCTCGCTTTGTTATGTTGATATCTTTCGTCAACCCTCCCGGTTTCCATCTCCATTTCTTTCTCTATACTCTCTCTGTCGCTCTCTGAATAAAATATCACAACATATATATGTTTACTTGAAATTTTTAAATTTACATATGTTTACATTCACACATATTATTTTTCCAATCACTTCTAGATTTTGTACGTAATTTCCAGGTTAGATGCAAAGACGACATTAATAATAAAAATAGTGGACTAATGCATTATCTTCAAAATGAAAAATAATAGTTTTCTGTGCCACTAAATTGGAAAAAATAATTTCTAATTCGAGTAGGTCAAAAAACTGGGTATAAAGTTTAATCTTAATGGAAACATAAAATGTATGTTTTAAATGTCGTAAAAATACATTTTCCGCGACAAATAGTATTTCTATTTTTAGTGTAATTTTCCCAAAGTATCGTGTTTGGACGTTCGTGCTTCTGTGCACAAATTTTTGTATTAAAAAATTTATTCACGTAAACATATTATGTTGTAACATATTAACATATCGATTGCAAGCATAATATACTAGATTTCAAACATAATATTCTTGTACCCACACATATTATGTTAAATTTTTTTGTCCCAAACATCTTATTCTTGTGTCCAAACATTTAAAAAACACACTTTTTCCTCCGTATAGTCCAAGAGGAGTTGACGGAAATTTTCAAAAATAAAAGCGGGCAATAAGTTCGGGGTTTGCCGAATCTCTAAAAGCAGAATAACATAACTTTTTTTTGGCAAATTATATTATAACTTGGTGGGGAATGATCCAAAGCAACAATTGAAAAAGCTTATTTTCTTTAAAATGAATTATAATGGCAACTTAATACTGGCCTTAAGCCTAGTATTAAGATCACGTTTTCGCACGAAAAAATGTTATACTCCACATTATTTCGCATAAATAAGTTAACATCCCTGTGTTTAAAATCTTTTTACGGATATATATGAAGATATTCGTTTTTCGCAGAAAGACTTAGTACTAAGCGTTCGTTAATAAAAATTCATATTTATTTGTATTTCTAAATACGAAAAATTTTAAATGCATTTAAAATGAAGTTAAATGTTAGTAAAAAATAGTTCACGCTTAAATAAATTTATGTGCATATTATAAAATTATTTAAATTTATACTAGACTTCACGTTCTTCTTTTGTTAGAGTTTTTGAATTTCTTCGAAAATTTCAAAATTTTATACCAAAACAAATTTTTTGTTAAAGTGGATAGTGTGTTGGCTTACAAACTGGAAGGTCCTTGGTTCGCTATAAAGCCTAGTACTAAGATCACGTTTTCGCGCGAAAAACTGTTATACTCCATATAAAAAACGTTAGCGCGGACTAAATGCGAAATCTTTGTTTTGAGTATTTTCAGGCCCATATTTATACAACCCTGGATTTTTTCAAAAATTGGCAGGCATATTATTTCGCATAAATAAGTTAACATCCCTTGGTTTGAGACCCTATTTACAGAGATAGATGAAGATATTCGTTTTCGCAGAAACGAACTTAGTACTAAGCATAACATTTTAATATTTTTATACCCTTCACCACTACTGTGGTACAGGGTATAATAAGTTTATGTATTTATATGTAACGCCAAGAAGGAGTAATCATAGACCAACCTTTTAGTATACGGATAGGCTTAGAATTAAATTCTGAGTCGATTTAACGATGTCCGTCTGTCTGTCTGTCCGTCTGCCTGTCTGTTGATGTATTTTTGTGTGCAAAGTACAGCTCGCAGTTTTAGTCCGATTGTCCTAAAATTTGGTACACCCAGAAAAAAGTGACCCCTTCTTTAAGTTAAAATGAACTCATTGTGAAGAAAGTTGAACTTCGTATAGCGCCAAAGACATTTTTATTTGTTTGAACGATGTGATTTTCGTAGAAATTAGGAATAATGCATTCCATATATTAGTTAACATTTTCCTATATTTATATACCACTATACTACAGAATGAAAAAATTTAACTGATTTGAATTCATATATGGAATGATTTTATTGAAATTTTTTCATTCATTTGGACAAATCTTACATATTTGTGGTAAAACTTTTACTTCATAATTAGAACTGCTTACCTTCGTTTTTAAATACAATTTTATTTATTTATATAAGCAATTTTATCTTCAATAAAAGACATGTTTTATTAATATATTGAATATATTTATTAGTAATCAACAGCATCGACTGTCCTTGAAATATTAGTTTATTATTGCACTATTTCCAATTTCCATGTGATATTATCAACTGTAAAACGCACTTTTTATACCCTCCATCATAGGATGGGGGTATATTAACTTTGTCATTCCGTTTGTAACACATCGAAATATTGCTCTGAAACCCCATAAAGTATATATATTCTGGGTCGTGGTGAAATTCTGAGTCGATCTAAGCATGTCCGTCCGTCCGTCCGTCTGTTGAAATCACGCTAACTTCCGAACGAAACAAGCTATCGACTTGAAACTTGGCACAAGTAGTTGTTATCGATGTAGGTCGGATGGTATTGAAAATGGGCCATATCGGTCCACTTTTACGTATAGCCCCCATATAAAGGGACCCTCAGATTTGGCTTGTGGAGCCTCTAAAAGAAGCATATTTCATCCGATCCGGCTGAAATTTGGTATATGATGTTGGTATATGATCTCTAACAACCATGCAAAAATTGGTCCACATCGGTCCATAATTATATATAGCCCCCATATAAACCGATCCCCAGATTTGGCTTGTGGAGCCTCTAACAGAAGCATATTTCATCCGATCCGGCTGAAATTTGGTATATGGTGTTGGTATATGGTCTCTAACAACCATGCAAAAATTGGTCCACATCGGTCCAAAATTATATATAGCCCCCATATAAACCGATCCCCAGATTTGGCTTGCGGAGCCTAAAAGAGAAGCAAATTTCATCCGATCTGGCTGAAATTTGGTACATGGTGTTGGTATATGGTCTCTAACAACCATGCAAAAATTGGTTCACATCGGTCCATAATTATATATAGCCCCCATATAAACCGATCCCCAGATTTGGCTTGCGGAGCCCCAAAGAGAAGAAAATTTCATCCGATCCGGCTGAAATTTGGTACATGATGTTGGTATATGGTCTCTAACAACCATGCAAAAATTGGTCCATATCGGTCCTTAATTATATATAGCCCCCATATAAACCGATCACCAGATTTGGCTGGTGGAGCCTCTAAGAGAAGCATATTTCATCCGATCCGGCTGAAATTTGATACATGGTGTTGGTATATGGTCTCCAACAATCATGCAAAAATTGGTCCACATTGGTCCATAATTATATATAGCCCCCATATAAACCGATCCCCAGATTTGGCTTGAGGAGCCTCAAAGAGAAGCAAATTTCATCCGATCCGGCTGAAATTTGGTACATGATGTTGGTATATGGTCTCTAACAACCATGCAAAAATTGGTCCACATCGGTCCATAATTATATATAGCGCCCATATAAACCGATCCCCAGATTTTGGTTGCGGAGCCTCAAAGAGAAGCAAATTTCATCCAATCCGGTTGTAATTTGGAACATGGTGTTAGTATATGACCTTTAACAACCGTGCCAGAATTGGTCCATATCGGTCCATAATTATATATAGCCCCCATATAAAACATTCTCCGGAGCCTCTTGGAGGAGCAAAATTCATCCGATCCGGTTCAAATTAGGATTAGGATTTATTTCTATAGAAAATTTTTTCAAAATTTTATTTATATAGAAAATTTTGTCAAAATTTTATTTCTAGAGAAAATTTTGTTAAAATTTTATTCGGTTCATAATAAAATTTTCATCATTGTCAAAATTTTATTTCTATAGAAAATTTTGTCAAAATTTTATTTCTATAGAAAATTTTGTTCAAATTTTATTCGGTTCATAATCATGGTTGCCACTCGAGCCAAAAATAATCCACCAAGATTTTATTTCTATAGAAAATTTTGTCAAAAGTTTATTTCTATAGAAAATTTTGTTAAAATTTTATTTCTGTAGAAAATTTTGTCAAAATTTTCTTTCTATAGAAAATTTTGTCACAATTTTTATTTCTACAGAAAATTGTGTGAAAATTTTATTTCTATAGAAAATTTTGTTAAAATTTTATTTCTGTAGAAAATTTTGTCAAAATTTTATGTCTACTTTGTCAAACTGAATTGTATACGTATTGGATCGATCTTTTTTGATTTAATATATACCACGTATGGACTTACATACAATTTAGAAGATGGTGTTAGGAGGTTTTAAGATACCTTGCCATCGGCAAGCGTTACCGCAACTTAAGTAATTCGATTGTGGATGGCAGTGTTTAGATGAAGTTTCTACGCAATCCATGATGGAGGGTACATAAGCTTCGGCCTGGCCGAACTTACGGCCGTATATACTTGTTCTTCTTCTTCTTGTACTTTTCACTTTTAATAAGTTAACGATTTTGTCCTCCTTTTGCAATTTCAATACCTACACCCAGAAAAAAGTGCCTTCGAAACTAAAGGAAAAAATTTTCATCAATATAGTTTATCCATTTTATTTCCATCAAGGTAAATTTTTGTGAAAAATAATAAAATTTACTCGTTTCATTAAAATAATCCTAAACTGTAAGCAGTTAGGAATAGTTCATTAACTAGAATAAGGCATGGAATTTTACTCATACTATTTTCTTCGCTGGGTATAAGAATTTACTACTGAAAAAGAAAATTTTATTCACCGATAACAAAGCATTCGTAAAAATAAACAAAAACCGAACTAAAACCAAGTTTCCTCAAAATTAGTAAAATTTCTTATAAAATGATAATTGCGACTTCCTTTATAATAGAAAGTTTTTCATACATACGAACAACACTTGACATAGAAAAATATTTTAGTTCATTCGTACTAAGAAGTATGCAATCCTTTCAAAACTTAAGGAAACACACTTGTTAGAATATAGGAAATTTTCCTAAATTTCTATTGTCTACCTGTAATCGATACCTGTCATCGTAATCGATGTGTTTGCGCGTGGGTGTAATCGATATATTTGCGCGTCAGTTGTTTTTTTAGTTGGAATCGCGTTGTTTCGGAGAGATTGTTAAAATATAATATGGTAAAATAATATAATAAATAACAAATAAAATATATAAAATATTTGTTATTTTAAATAAGTGAGAAAAATTTTCGTTTTTTTAAATAAATCTATCAATGTTCGTGATAGTGTAAAAGGAAGAAAACACCAGCAGAATAACAACCCTTTCATTTGTCTTCATTTTGGAATCTTCAATTATCAGGTAATATTCAGTGACGCTAACCTTTTGGAACAAAAATGTTTTATGATTTTTTATATTTGTAGGTATTGAAATTGTAAAAGGAGGA
Organism: Haematobia irritans; assembly: GCF_050003625.1. Classification (NCBI taxonomy): domain Eukaryota; kingdom Metazoa; phylum Arthropoda; class Insecta; order Diptera; family Muscidae; genus Haematobia; species Haematobia irritans. The sequence continues at coordinate 98,534,568 of NC_134397.1, read as the reverse complement.
CAAAATCGTTAGGCAGCAACTTATTAAAAGTGAAAAGTGCAAGAAGAAGAAAAAGTGCGTTTTAGAGTTGATAATATCACACGGAAATTGGAAATAGTGGAATAATAAACTAATATTTCAAAGAGATTCGATGCTGTTGATTCTTAATAAATATATTCAATATATTAATAAAACATGTCTTTTATTGAAGATAAAGTTGCTTATAGAAATAAATAAAATTGTATTTAAAAACGAAGGTAAGCTGTTCTAATTATGAAGTAAAAGTTTTACCACAAATGTGTAAGATTTGTCCAAATTAATGAAAAAATTTCAATAAAATCATTCCATATATGAATTCAAATTAGTTAAATTTTTTCATTCTGTAGTATAGTGGTACATAAATATAGGAAAATGTTAACTAATATATGGAATACATTATTCCTAATTTCTACGAAAATCACATCGTTCAAACAAATAAAAATGTCTTTGGCGCTATACGAAGTTCAACTTTCTTCACAATGAGTTCATTTTAACTTAAAGAATGGGTCACTTTTTTCTGGGTGTACAAATATAAAAAATCATAAACCATTTTTGTTACAAAAGGTTAGCGTCACTGAATATTACCTGATAATTGAAGATTCCAAAATGAAGACAAATGAAAGGGTTGTTATTCTGCCGGTGGTTTCTTTCTTTATACACCACCACGAACATTGATAGATTTATTTTCAAAAAACGGAAATTTTTCTCACTAATTTAAAATAACAAATATTTTATATATTTTATTTGTTATTTATTATATTATTTTACCATATTATTTTTTAACAATCTCTCCGTATACCACAACAACGCGATTCCAACTAAAAAAACAACCCACGCGCAAACATATCGATTACACCCACGCGCAAACGCATCGATTACGATGACAGGTATCGATTACAGGTAGACAATAGAAATATAGGAAAATTTCCTATATTCTAACAAGTGTGTTTCCTTAAGTTTTGAAAGGATTGCATACTTCTTAGTACGAATGAACTAAAATATTTTTCTATGCCAAGTGTTGTTCGTATGTATGAAAAACTTTCTATTACAAAGGAAGTCGCAATTATCATTTTATAAGAAATTTTACTAATTTTTAGGAAACTTGGTTTCAGTTCGGATTTTGTTTATTTTTACGAATGCTTTGTTATCGGTGAATAAAATTTTCTTGTTCAGTAGTAAATTCTTATACCCAGCAAAGAAAACTGTATGAGTAAAATTCCATGCCTTATTCTAGTTAATGAACTATTCTTAACTGCTTACAGTTTAAGATTTTTTTACTGAAACAAGTAAATTTTATTATTTCTCACAAAAATTTACCTTAATGGTAATAAAATGGATAAACCATATTGATGAACATTTTTTCCTTTAGTTTCGAAGGCAGTTTTTTCTGGGTGTATAGGGTCCTGTTTCGGCTCAAAGACGATCCCTATTGATTTTGGAAAAAATCGGTTCAGATTTAGATATAGCTGCCATATATATTTTTCACCGATCTGGTCATAATTGGCGTGTATATCAACCGATCTTCCTCAAATTCCGTACATCCGAATATTTTATGAGTCTCGAAAAACTTGCAAAATATCAGCCAAATCGGTTCAGATTTAGATATAGCTCCCATATATAGATTTCGCCCGATTTACACTCAATTGCCCACAGAGGCCAATTTTTTGCTTCGATTTAGTTGAAATTTTGCATAGGGAGTATAATTAGCATTGTAACTATGCGTGCCAAATTTGGTGTAAATCGGTTCAGATTTGGATATATCTCCCATATATAGCTTTCGCCCGATTTACACTCATATTACCACAGAGGCCAATTTTTAACTGCGATTTAGTTGAAATTTTGCACAGGGAGTAGAATTAGCATTGTAGATATGCGTGCCAAATTTGGTTGACATCGGTTCAGATTTAGATATAGCTCCCATATATATGTTTTTCTGATTTCGACAAAAATGGTCAAAATACCAACATTTTCCTTGTTAAATCGCCACTTCTGAGTCGAAAACTTGTAAAAATTACTCTAATTTTCCTAAACGAGCGATAAATCATAAATAAACCTTTGCGAAGTTTCCTTAAAATTGCTTCAGATTTAAATGTTTCCCATATTTATACCCTTCACCACTACTGTGGTACAGGATATAATTTTTTACTAACATTGTGTTCCACCCTAGTGCATTAGCCGACATAAATTTTGGGTCTATAGATTTTGTAGAAGTCTATCAAATTCTGTCCAGATCGAGTGATATTTAAATGTATGTATTTGGGACAAACCTTTATATATAGCCCCCAACACGTTTGACGAATGTGATATGGTATCGAAAATTTAGATCTACTAAGTGGTGCAGGGTATAATATAGTCGGCCCCGCCCGACTTTAGACTTTCCTTACTTGTTTTTACTTTGATTTTTATAACCAAATGGCTCGAAACTTTTTTAAAAATAGGGCTGTCCAGTTTTTTAGCTCTTGCTCTCGGAGCTCTATGAATAAAGTGCCAAAACGAATATGCGGCACTGAAAATAGGACCTTTTTGAGCTAATTTAAACGAAAAACTCTTGCCCACACAGCTCTTTCATATGTGACAAAAAAAAATGTAGTAGTATGTGTGACACAAATTCAAATTGGTGATGTCATATGTGTGCAGCAATCCCTCGATTTACTTCGCCTCGGCTTAAGGGCACCTTATACGGTCGGATAAACCCTGCGACACAACACGTTGCGGCGACAAATCCGATTGTATAAGGTCGTGTTCGGCTGTCGCGGCGACGTGTTGGCATAAAATCAAAACAACTTTGATTTTTTCTGGTTAGGTGGTACAAATCATTGAGTGTAAGGGGATGTTCGACAAACATTATCAAAGACAAATTTATTTTTACATTAAAAACAGGCATTTCTGCAATGAAATTAATGATGGTTCGCCAATTCTGGTTGAAAATTAAAGAAATATATAAATCTAAACCAGTATTGTGGCAAAAACGTGGAAAAATTCCACTTCCAATCAGTGGGAAACCAGGCGACAAGTATTTTAAATTCATCAAGTAATTTGTAATATATTAAATGTGGATTACTTCAGAAATCATTGTTTTGACACATATACCAGGATTTTTATTATTATTTTCTTCCATTTTTCAGTAAAAAATGGTTTCACCCATAAATCTTCGTACAACATCATTGTTTGTTTATGCTTATTTTTATTTTTTCATGTTGTCATCACATTTGTTCGTGTAGTGTAAGGGCAAAACTTGAACGCAGATGAAAACAAAACAACGAACATTTCAAAGTACAAGAGAACAAAACAAAACGATCGGATTTGCGGCGCCAAGTTATTTTGTTCGGTAACGAAATGGCAATAAAACTTTTGCAAACGTTTGCTATGCGAAACGATCATAACAATGGGACATAACCAATCATTATCTTATTTAGCAATATAACAGATGTTAATTTTCCAACAATAAATTGAACAAATAACGCAAAAAAGAATAACATTCGAGTTTTTTCGTACTGTAGTGATTTAATAATTAACCAAACGTTTGCATTGAATGTTTACTGTTTTGTTTTCTATGTTTTACGAACCATCGCAATACTTTTCGGTATTGGTTGAGTTTGTACTCGCGAACAAAAACAATACAAAACCAAACGCAAGTGCCGTTATCCTAGGTTACGTTTCGTTTTATTTATGTGGATTGTACGAAACGAAACAAATGGAAACGTTTTGTTTGTTTTCGTTCTCTGGTTCCATCCAACTTCGTTTCGCGTCGCCATTCGATTTACGCCGCCCCAGTTGTTTACAATTTAAAAGTAAAGCAGGGGAATCCCAGTTTTTAACTCTGTACAAGTTTAGCATTTAATTTATTTCTGTGTGTTTTAGGTTAAATTTAATTATATAAATTACTACTTTGCAATGAATATGTTATTTTAAATCCAAGTATGCTTTGAAGTCAATTCATTACTTTGCTATGTTACTACTTTGTAATCAATTTTTATTTAAAACCTATGTATGCTTTGAAATTAATTTTTTTGTTTGCTATATTCTTTCTGATAATTTTTCTTTATTGTTGATTGTTTTTTCATTCGAATTGTATGGGGAAAACTTATTTCGTATGTTTCCTTTAATTAAATTTGTCTTCATACACGGACGAAAAAGACTGTTTTTCATATGTTTAGGTGTAAAAATTATATGTTTGGAACTAAAATTTTTTAACACAATATTTTTAAGTGCAAGCATATAATGTTCATAAACTAACATAACATGTTTGGGACATATATGTTAATATGTTACAACATATTATGTTTGGGACATAAAATGCGTGTAACTAGAAAATGCTTGGATGCAAACATATATTAATTTAGAAATAGCCTATAAACATATATGTGTTTAGAAAGAGCGACCTACAGAGTATGCTGCAAGTAAAAGAATGGAAGTAGCCAATTGGCGCCTTAAAAATACACAAAGAAAATTTCATTAAAATTTTGTCTACCAGTGTATGCCTAAGTTGTAATATGTTTGAACAATAAAAACAATATTTTGTTTGGACCAATCCTGAAAATATATATGATTGAAGCAAAATGTGTTTGGGGCATATGTTACAGAAGCGATGTTTTTGAGGGTGTATATATAATATTATAATATTTGAAATAACACTGATGTTTTATGAATTTATGCCCCTTGAACAATCAACAAAATTTTATTGAAATAATGTGTGCTTTTTATCCTGGTTACCTGAGATCCAGAGCATTTTTTGAGAGGATTAGATATTCCTGTTGTGAGGATTTTGAGTCTGGAAGTTGCTCGAAGGTCAGAATAGCGTTGAAGCATATTTGAATATGCCGTCGTTGAGAACACCCAAAAGGCAAAAGCAAAAGGAGTCATCAGAGAGCCAATTGAATGCAACTTTTGGGAATGAGGAGAATGCAGGGTTAAATGTTTCAGGCTCTGTTGGTGACATAAGGCAATCGGAATCCGGTGTTAATACCGATAATAACGGATATTTGTCCGACAAAATTGACAGAAGATTTGAAAGGATGCAGAATCAAATGCAACAACAGATGCAGGAAATGCAGCAGTCAATATTATCACAACTTCGAAGTGTAAGTATACATAATGTCCAAAAGAGAAACTGGATTTTTAAAGAAAAGCAGTCATACTGAACATGAAATGATTTTAAACAATTCGCCTGAATCTGTACCATTGGCGTCTGTTTCTGGCGGCGTTGTACTAAAGGCTAAGAAAAGTTTGCAAAATATAATAAGGCTACGCGAAACTTTAAAAGGACGAGCTAAAGAATCAGTCGAGGCCTTATTATAGAATTCCGCAAACGTGGAACAGATAATTGAAATGCTGGAAGAAACGTATGGAAGACCGGAACAACTTATAAGAAGTCAAATTTGTGTTATTAGAAAAATATCGCCAGTGCCAGATGGGGACATTGATAGTATTGTATCGTTTGCGAATAAAGTGTTAAATATGGCAACATTTCTGAACAACTGTGGTGGAATACGTCATTTGTCAAATCCGGAGTTTTTGAGCCAGAGAGTATTAAGAAAACAAGAGAACGAAACTGTCAAGCGAAACTGCGACAGTAGGTGGCAGTCATTTATCTAATGTCATGCAGTTTTTGTTGGCGCTTCTCTCAAATATCATACAGTTTGCATCGGCGTCACACGGGTTCAGTTCTCTGCCGGCCTTATGAAACGTAAGAAAACTTTGTAAAGGGTGATTTGTTAAGAGCTTGATAACTTTTTAAAAAAAAAAAACGCATAAAATTTGCAAAATCTCATCGGTTCTTTATTTGAAACGTTAGATTGGTCCATGACATTTACTTTTTGAAGATAATTTCATTTAAATGTTGACCGCGGCTGCGTCTTAGGTGGTCCATTCGGAAAGTCCAATTTTGGGCAACTTTTTCGAGCATTTCGGCCGGAATAGCCCGAATTTCTTCGGAAATGTTGTCTTCCAAAGCTGGAATAGTTGCTGGCTTATTTCTGTAGACTTTAGACTTGACGTAGCCTCACAAAAAATAGTCTAAAGGCGTCAAATCGCATGATCTTGGTGGCCAACTTACCGGTCCATTTCTTGAGATGAATTGTTCTCCGAAGTTTTCCCTCAAAATGGCCATAGAATCGCGAGCTGTGTGGCATGTAGCGCCATCTTGTTGAAACCACATGTCAACCAAGTTCAGTTCTTCCATTTTTGGCAACAAAAAGTTTGTTAGCATCGAACGATAGCGATCGCCATTCACCGTAACGTTGCGTCCAACAGCATCTTTGAAAAAATACGGTCCAATGATTCCACCAGCGTACAAACCACACCAAACAGTGCATTTTTCGGGATGCATGGGCAGTTCTTGAACGGCTTCTGGTTGCTCTTCACTCCAAATGCGGCAATTTTGCTTATTTACGTAGCCATTCAACCAGAAATGAGCCTCATCGCTGCACAAAATTTGTCGATAAAAAAGCGGATTTTCTGCAAACTTTTCTAGGGCCCATTCACTGAAAATTCGACGTTGTGGCAGATCGTTCGTCTATTCATGATGAAATGTCAAAGCATACTGAGCATCTTTCTCTTTGACACCATGTCTGAAATCCCACGTGATCTGTCAAATACTAATGCATGAAAATCCTAACCTCAAAAGAATCACCCTTTATAACTCTTTTCATTCTATTAAAGTTTTTGGCAGACAATTTGAAATTATAACTGCCGATGCCTTAATAAAGAATTTATCAAAACAGCGCTTCGACCGCAACGTCGGTTATACCAAAGGCATTGTGCGACATCTATACGGTTGACATTTGTTGTTTTTGTAGAAGAGAAATTTTCGTCCTCTTGTTTTCTTAATACTCTCTGGTTGAGTGAATTAGTAAGTTACCCATTAAACTATTAGGTCCAATGGACTGAAAAATGTGTAGCATTTGGTGATTCTCAAACAATATCGGAATTTAGTGATTGGCTTATATCTGTTCGGAGAGTGGAAAGTTTTAAACGCTCTTCCAGCTGTAAAGCCTAGGAAAACAAATAATTTCACCGAAAAAAGGTACTGCAAGTAACTCATGGGAACAACTGTCGCCCAATATGTGGAGGAACTTGTCATAATCTTGCAGAATGCCAAGAATTTCTGAGTTTTGATGTAACAAACAATATGGAGGCAGTCAGACGTTTGAATTTGTGTTTTAATTGCCAAAAAGCGGACACCGAGTTCCGAAATGCTTCAAGAATTCGCGATGTCATAAATCTGATAAGAAACATCACATACTTCTTCATAAGGATCTCGTTCACGATATTGCTAATGCCGATATGCGCAACTGTCACGGGGATAGAAATGCCAACGATATAATATTCTAAGTTGTCCTGGTCAATTTATACAGCAATGAAAAGAAAATAACCACATGCTTTTGTTGATGATGGATCTAATACTAGCATCATTAATGACGAACTGATACGAGTAAAAGAGGTGGGAATAAAAGGTAAAAAAGATTCTCTAATCATGCAGTGGTTAAATCAACAAACATGTAAAGAGGACTGCCAGAATATAAGAGTGAAGATCAGTGGTACTTACGAAGGGGCAGAAATCTATGATATATCCAACATCTTTACTTCGAATAACCTTTCCTTGCCGGTGCAGAGCCAGAGCAAAGCAAATATAGCGAAAATGCTAATCTAAAAAATATTCCGTTCGCATAGTATGGTAAACCACAGATGATAATCAGCCTTAATCACGCCTACTTGACTACTCCATTGGAGATCCCAGTGGCATCATTGAATTCTGGATTGGTTGGAGTTAAAACTCGTTTGGGATGGATCCTGAAGCTCGTAATTACTGTGAGAAAATAAATGCTTATGTGCAAAAGGGATATGCCAAGAAACTAAAGGAGTCAGAAGTGAAATCTTTGTCTCCAAAAACGTTTTATTTTCTTCATTTTGGAGTGACTAAACCTGGTATACGTCTGGTTTTCGACGCAACTGCAAAATTTGACATGTCATTCAATGACGCATTGGTATGTGGACCAGATTTGAACAAACCATTACATGGAACTTAATTGGATTCTTTCCTAGATGAAGACGAAGCTGTTCAGGCTGTTGAGAATATAATACGAATTCATAAACTTGGTGGTTTTGAATTGAGAATAATTAAGTCCAATTCGCCAAAGGTAATATCGAAATTTGGAGATATAGAAGCACTCGATACATTTAATATTAAAGGTAATGAAAAAAGAATTCTTGGTATGCACTGGTCCATAAAATCTGATACGTTTGCATTTGTGTATAAACTGAAAAAGGTGGGTCCACGAATAATAAGTTGTAAGAAACGTCCAACGAAGAGAGAGCTTCATTACTTGACAATGTCTTTCTTCGATCCCTTTGGGTTGTTGGCAGACTTTATGACAATTGGAAATTACTTATGCAAACTGTCTGGAAAAGATGGAATTTTAAGAAACGCAAATTTGCAAACAGAAGTAGGCGGGATGCGGAGACCTATTTCCAAGTTGGCAATTATGGAAACCAACTGATTATTGTAAATCTTATATTGTAGCGATTTACGGGGGCTAGTATGTTATTGGGACACATATGTTAATATGTTAGAATATATTTTGTTTGGGGCATGCATGTTTCAAATTTACAAATTTCGAGTAAACATATATATGTTGCGATATTTTATTCAGAGAGCGACAGAGAGTATAGAGAAAGAAATAGAGATGAAACCGGTAGGGATGACGAAAGATATCAACATAATACAGCGAGAGAATCAAAAGAGAGAAATTTCAGTGAAACCGCTTGTATGTTGTTTTGAAAAACAGTTTTATGATAAGGCCAAAAATTGTATATGCTAAAGTCTAAATATTATTTAATTTGAACATTAGAATGAGTATTCGGAATAAAGAGAATAGAGATTCGGAACAAAGAGAATAAACATTTAAAAAAAGAAAACAGTGTGTGTTTTCGCCTTGAGAACAGCATTTTACGTATGTGTGGACATGTGTTTTGTTTATCATTTTGGCATTATGGGTACACCATTTTTCTTTGTTCGTTAAAAGAAACCGGAACGTACGAGGAGTAAGTCAAAATATTCAGGCAAAGGAAATAAAAAAAATGGTGGAAAATATACACAAATTACGAAGGGATCATCATAAAAATAACGAAAGGGCACTATACTCTTTTTAGAGTTGTGACAGTAAAATGAAAAAGTAGGAAATAGTGAAAAATTAAACAGTAAAATGTATAAAAACAAAGTTTAGTTCCTCTTTATTAATAAGTAGTCCAAGAGGAGTTGATATAAAAGCGGGCATTAAGTTAAAGTTTTGCACTAAAACAATTGAAAAAAAATGAATTTAATTACGGCCTTAAAGGTAACTTAATACCGGCCTTAAAGGTAAAAATGAAATTAAGTACAAAACACGATAAGTTTTAAATGCATTTAGAATGGTGTTAAATGGTAGTAAAAACTGTTCACGTCTAAATAAATTTATGTGTATATCATTACATTATTTATGTATGTTTATACTCGACTTCACGTTCTTCTTTTATTAGAGTTTTTGAATTCCTTCCAAAATTTCAAACTTTTGTATCAAAAACAGGTTTTTGTTACAAACTTGTTATTTTTGCAATTAAAAAGTAATATTTTATCAAAAAACTCACTCCATTTCGTTTATATCAAGCACTGTTTCTGACTGTAAATCTTTAATAAACCACATTTCGAAGTTTCATTATAAAAATGTAATATAGTATAAATATCAATGTGTAAATAATGTTATGTTTGCATGGGCTCGTGGGCGCTTCAAACTATGCTATATAAATGTAACTTATAACGATAATTGTCTACTGGTGACTATAACAGCTACGTACCCCAGTGGTAGTGTGTTGGCTTACAAACTGTATGGTCCTCGGTTCGATTCTCCGTCCAGGCGAAAGGTAAAATTTAAAAAAAAATTATAAAATTGAATAATTTCTTCAACATTATTTGTATTACAGAAAAAAGGTGCCAAGAACTAAAAAATTTCGTGGAAGTGAAAATTATGTTAGGGAATGAGCACAATCTTCTATGGGGAAACTTCTTCCAAGCATATAATATTTTTGGGCTCAAAATGCTTCCAAACATATAATATGTTCACATTAAACAAACATTTTAATGTTTCGGCAGTATCCAATAATATATGTGCTTCCTGCAAAATATGTTTGGAACATATGTTTGAAAGGCGAATTTTTTGAGGGTGTATGCTTTGAAATTAATTTTTTGTGTGCTATATTCTTTCTGATAATTTTTCTTTGTTGGGAAAAATTATTTCGTATGTTTTCTTTAATTAAATTTGTCTTCATATATATAATTTTATAATATATTATTTTCTTTAGAATAAAACCTTTTTATGTTATTGACTGAACTAAAACTGATGTTTTATGCCCCTTGAACAATCAACAATGTGTGTGTAGCTTTCCAATCATGAATGCATTATTGTTTTGATTCTCAGACACAGCGGACTTAGGAGTAACTATGAGCAATTTTTAATTCGGTTTACGTCGTTTCGATTAACGTCGTCAAATTCCGGAACCAATCACGACGTAAATCGACGTTTACTGTATCAAATGTAAACATTTGTTTGGCCGAAGTTTTCGCTATCACAGTTAATAGTGACCGACCGACCCTCGATTTACTTCACCTCGGTTTACGTTGTTTCGATTTATGTCGTCAAATTTTGTGTTCCGTCGATTTTTTTGCCCACAATTTGTTTGCCAAATTGTGATTAATATTGCATATGAAGGGTGATTCTTTTGAGGTTAGGATTTTCATGCATTAGTATTTGACAGATCACGTGGGATTTCAGACATGGTGTCAAAGAGAAAGATGCTCAGTATGCTTTGACATTTCATCATGAATAGACTTACGATCTGCCACAACGTCGAATTTTCAGTGAATGGGCCCTAGAAAAGTTGGCAGAAAATCCGCTTTTTTATCGACAAATTTTGTTCAGCGATGAGGCTCATTTCTGGTTGAATGGCTACGTAAATAAGCAAAATTGCCGCATTTGGAGTGAAGAGCAACCAGAAGCCGTTCAAGAACTGCCCATGCATCCCGAAAAATGCACTGTTTGGTGTGGTTTGTACGCTGGTGGAATCATTGGACCGTATTTTTTCAAAGATGCTGTTGGACGCAACGTTACGGTGAATGGCGATCGCTATCGTTCGATGCTAACAAACTTTTTGTTGCCAAAAATGGAAGAACTGAACTTGGTTGACATGTGGTTTCAACAAGATGGCGCTACATGCCACACAGCTCGCGATTCTATGGCCATTTTGAGGGAAAACTTCGGAGAACAATTCATCTCAAGAAATGGACCGGTAAGTTGGCCACCAAGATCATGCGATTTGACGCCTTTAGACTATTTTTTGTGGGGCTACGTCAAGTCTAAAGTCTACAGAAATAAGCCAGCAACTATTCCAGCTTTGGAAGACAACATTTCCGAAGAAATTCGGGCTATTCCGGCCGAAATGCTCGAAAAAGTTGCCCAAAATTGGACTTTCCGAATGGACCACCTAAGACGCAGCCGCGGTCAACATTTAAATGAAATTATCTTCAAGAAGTAAATGTCATGGACCAATCTAACGTTTCAAATAAAGAACCGATGAGATTTTGCAAATTTTATGCGTTTTTTTTTTTAAAAAAGTTGTCAAGCTCTTAACAAATCACCCTTTATAAGGCACTTGTCGAAGTGGCGATGTTTTCTTATATGTGCACCAGTCCCTCGATTTAGGTCGCCTCGGTTTTAGTTGTTTCGATTTACGTCGTTAAATTTTGTGTTCCATCCAACTTCGATTGACATCGGCTTCGTTTTGTGGCCCACACATTATGATTTTCTGATATAAAAGATTCCGACACTGTTGATCACCTTAATTTGGAGGATGAGCCGTTAAGTAACTCAGAGCTGTTTTCACTGATAAGTCAACAATGTATAGAAACCTCAGATGTTGAAATTTTTAGAGAGGATTTTCAAATTCCATTGGCTAAACTGACAGAAGCCTTTGAAAACATTAATAAAGCTTTGACAAGGATGACGTAAGAATTGAATCGACAAAAGAATCAATAAATTCAAGTATTAAATTTTACCGGGATCTGTACGAACAGAAAATGTCTGCCTTATCTCAGAAGCGAATTGATACATTTTTTTAAGCCAACTTTATCAGAAACGCCTTCCATAAGTGAAATAAGTACCAATGATGATGACATCGAAACATTTATTTCTGAAATTCTTACCGAAAATTCAAATTCTGATTGATATTGCATATGTAACGCAATTGTCGAAGTGGCGATTTTTATATGTAACGGTTTTTCATTTGTTTGTGAACTTTAATTTTTAAACCCTGATATCTATTTATTTCTTCCGAACCACCGTGGTGCAATGGTTAGCATGCCCGTCTTGCATACACAAGGTCGTGGGTTCGATTCCTGCTTCCGAACACCAAAATGTTTTTCAGCGGTGGATTATCCCATCTGATGAATGCTGGTGACATTTCTGAGAGTTTCAAAGCTTCTCTAAGTGGTTTCACTGCAATGTTGAACGCCGTTCGGACTCGGCTTGTCATTGAGCTTAACATGGAATCAGGCATCACTCGGTGATAAGAGAGAAGTTCACCAATGTGGTATCACAATGGGTCTTAGTTGGTTCTACACTGGACTGATTACCGCCTTCCGGGACGCTCTACATGTATAGTTTATCTGGACGTTTATATTTCCTTACTATTTTTATATCCTGCACCACACTGTGGAACAGGGTATTAAGTTAGTGAATATGCAATGCAAATATGCAAAAATAACCGCAAATAAATATTAACAACTTGATTTGTATGTCAAATCTAGTTATGCTCAACAAATTCGTCTATTGAATATGAGGCATTTGTTGTTGAAATGTGTTTGTAGATTCTTGACAGTGAAAACAATCAAAACATTTTGAATTTTTAACAAATCGTTGTGTTGAGAAAATAGTTGGCAGTTACAGACAAAGACAATACACTTTAGAAGAAGGAAAATTGGCTTGCATTATACCAAATGTTGCATTGACGGCGCTAGGTTCATACATTCCTATTCAACCGTCGAACGGAACGGACGTGTTTTTCAATAGCGGATAAACTCATCGTAATAGGTACCTACTACGAATTTCAAGTGTGGTGGGATATTAAGCCACCATGCAGCGAAATTCCAAGTCATCCACTGGGTTGCTAACTTCAGGGCCCAGTGGACGGGTATCGACTGGAGTTATAAATCTGGGCAATGACCAAGAGTTAGGCCCAATTAGTCGACCTGTAGACGGGTCGACAGGTGGCGACACTCTGACAAGTCGAACTTTTTCTAAGGTAACGACATCAAAAGGAGGTAATCCCTCACGAAAGAGATTCAAGGAACGCAGAAATGCTTTGTTTATCCTAAAGAAGTTAGGATCAGTCGACCCAAGCACGCTGTCGGCTAAACAAAGCGATTCCTTAAAATGGGCTCAAGGAATTCTTGAGACTGGAAAAAGGGAACGATCGCCGGATGAGCTGCCATCCTCCAAAAGGGATCAAAGATCGTTTGCCTCAGTTGCTAAAGATAGCCTTGTGATGGCTATCATTAATAAAGGAGCATTGGACGGTATGGTTCCAAAGCAAAAATGGGGGGAAATTGAGAATGCTCTATCTGTTGTCTACTCACAGGTGCTGGAAAAGTTTCCCGGCCCAGATCCTCGACACCAAGAGGCTGGTTGGTATCAAGGACGATTTAAGCTAGTCGCATTTGAGGACCAGAGGTCTATAGAATGTTTTAAAGCTGCTCTGATACTAATTGGTGAAGTTTGGGAAGGAGCTGCTCTAGAGTTAGTCGAGAAGAAAGACATACCGGCTAGACCTAGAGCACATGCCTGGATACCTGCAAACCCTTCTGACCCTGAATCTATTTTAAATAGACTGAAACGATGCAATCCAGATCTTCCAACAGCTGATTGGAAGGTTGGCCGTTTGGATGAAGTGGATGGACCAAGACGGCATGCAGTGTTTATATTGAACACTCAGTCTTTGCCACATCTGGCAAAGTCCCAGGGCCGTGTATGTTATGGCTTTCATTATATCCAAATGAAGGTGTATAAAAACGACCAGCTAAAGGATTCAGAAATGGACAAGCCTCTGTCTGAATCAGAAGTAAGCGGATCCTCTTGCGAAGTCGAGGGAGATACCAAAGTTGAAGACATGGATAGATACCGTATGCGTGAGGAGGCTTCTATTGCCTCCGAACTCACCAAAGTCGAACCTATGGTTATTGCGAGAGTCACCGATATCTCTGAAGAGGACATTCTTGATGACTCGATCGAAGCGGCTGATGTGACGGTTGTTGAAAATCTCGATGGTCCTACGGATCCTCCAGATAAATCTTCATCATTGTAAGGCTGCATGTGCTGCCTTAAAAGTTCTCCTGATGAAAGGGGACATAGACATAGTTCTTATTCAAGAACCATATGTTTATAGAAACAAAATATGTGAATTAAGTACTCCGGGGTACAAACTATTGCAGTATACTGGTAATGATGTAATTCGAGCCTGTATAATTGCTAAAAACGAGCTTAACTTGTTTCTGCTTCCTTCAATGTGCAATGCAGACACTGTCGTTGCCAATTTAGAAATAGCCAAATGCAAATATTGGGTATCTTCGGTCTATATGGGACATGACAGGGAGATGCCTCCATGTGCCGTTAAGACCTTAGTTGAGGAGTCACTGAAAACAAAGACGAAACTCATTATGGGATGCGATGCGAATGCGCATCATAGTATATGGGGAAGTAGTGATACTAATGCAAGGGGAGAGTCGCTAATAGAGTTTATTTTGCGTACTAATCTGGTAGTTTGCAACAAGGGAGATGCCCCAACCTTTGTCACTAAAAACAGGCAAGACGTTTTGGACATCACCTTGGCCTCGCAAGAACTGAATGAAATGATATCTGAGTGGCATGTTTTAAGTGAACACAGCTTCTCAGATCATCGCTACATCAGTTTCAAATTTGATGTTCATATCACCAAGACCATATTTTCGCCAAATGTTAGGAAAGCTGACTGGAATAGGTATAGGGAATCGTTCAATATGATGATACCGGAAATAACAGAGACAAATATGAGAAATGTGCAAGATATCGAACACGCAGTGGAGCGGATTACTAAGGCCTTCAACATCTCACTGAAAGCTGCATGCCCTAGAGGAAAGCCAAGGGGGAAACATCGACCACCATGGTGGTCTACGGAATTAAGTAATATGAGGAAATCCTGCAGGAAGCTCTTTAACAAGGCAAAGTCCACCAGAGCCCCTGAGGACTGGGACGCTTACAAGAGGAATCTGAGAGGATACAAGCGAGAACTGAGAAAGGCTCAGCATAACTCTTGGAATGACTACTGCAGCAGTATTGAGAATACGTCCGAGGCTTCCAGACTACGGAAGGTTCTAGCATCCACCAACTCCGCTCCAGGTTTCATTAAAACATCGGAGGGAAATTGGACAACGTCCAGTGAGGAGACGCTGGAGGTACTATTGGACACACATTTTCCTGGAAATCAGACGGTTGAACCATGTACTGGCGGTGCCACAGTTGCTCAGCGGTCGTTTCCTGTCGAGGAAATTGTATCGGAAACTAGAATAAGATGGGCGCTAAATAGCTTTGGACCATTCAAATCCCCCGGACCTGATGGAATTACTCCGGCGGAGTTGCAAGCTGTAACTGACAAAATTATCCCCTGGTTGTCAGTGATATATAAAGGATGTATCAACTTATCATATATCCCAGGAAAGTGGAGGGAAACAAAAGTCGTTTTCATACCTAAAGCGGGAAAAGCCTCTCACTCGAGGGCGAAGGATTTCCGACCAATCAGCTTATCCTCATTCCTACTTAAGACTCTGGAGAGGATGATAGATATTTATCTTAGAACTAGCATCGATTCAAGGTTGTTCTCGAAAGGACAGCATGCATACTCGAAGGGCAGGTCTACTGAGACCGCACTACATGAACTAGTTAGCTTTATTGAAAGCTCACTATCTGTCAAAGAATACACAATCGTGGCGTTTCTAGACATCGAAGGGGCGTTCAATAATGTCCATCCGAGCTCGATATTAAATGGACTGACAACTCTGAATGTTGATCCATGTATACTCAGGCTGTTAGACGAACTGCTAATGAAGAGACGTATTTCAGCCACACTAGGTCAAGCAAACATACAAAGGTATGTGAACAGAGGCACTCCCCAAGGAGGAGTTATATCACCTCTTCTTTGGAATGTTGCTATAAATAGCCTTCTGGTTACTCTAGAAAAAGAAAGGATAAAAGTGGTGGCATACGCAGATGATGTGGCTCTGGCAGTCAGGGGAAAATTCCCATCCACAATCAGAGATATTATTCAGAGGGCCCTCCGGATGACTGAGAAATGGGCGAAAGACAATGGTCTTGGGGTAAATCCTGCAAAGACAGAATTAGTCATGTACTGCAACGATCGCAAAACTCCCACGGTTAGGCCTATTTCCTTAGGGGGTATTGAAATTCCCTTTGGTGAATGTGCAAAATACCTTGGCGTTATTTTGGACAGGAAGCTGAACTTTAAGCTTAATATTGAAGAAAGGGCGAGAAAGGCAACTGTAGCTTTGTACTCGTGCAAAAAGGCAATAGGAAAAAAGTGGGGACTGAAACCAAAAATTGTGCATTGGCTATACACGGTAGTGGTTAGACCTATAATGCTATATGGTGTTGTAGTCTGGTGGCCGGCACTTCAGAAACCGACTTGTTTAGATAAAGTTCAGCGTATGGCGTGTTTGTGTATTTCAGGCGCATTCAGCAAGACAGGAACAAATTCCCTTAATGTCGTGCTGCATCTATTGCCTTTAGACATTTTGGCCAAACAGTCAGCTGCAACAACGGCTGTGCGGTTGCGCGAACTATCGCTGTGGTCGGAAAAAGGTTACGGTTCTGTCCTCAAAACAATGCCAGATGTGCCTAACGTAGTGGATTACACTTTGGCGAGTCCACTTTTCGACAAAAAGTTTGAGACTCTAATTCCCAACAGTGAGGCGTGGTGCACACAGACCCCGGGGAATAAAGAATATATAGATTTCTACACTGATGGCTCCAAATTGGATGGACAAGTGGGGTTCGGAGTATATTCTAATGATCTGGAACTTCGAATAGCGAAAAGATTACCTAATCACTATAGTGTTTTTCAGGCTGAAATATTAGCAATAAGAGAGGTGGCGAATTGGCTGAGAAGTAATGTTCCAAAAAATGTGGGCATTAATATATACTCAGACAGTCAACCTGCAATAAAATCCTTGGACTCTGTGTTCCTCAACTCGAAAACGGCCATCGACTGCCGCAAATCTCTCAATGAGATGGCTGAGCAGTACAATATTCACCTAATATGGGTGCCTGGCCATAGGAACATACCGGGGAACTGCGAAGCGGATGAGTTGGCAAGGCTAGGGACTACCTTACATATTCCAGGGGAACTAGAATTTGTTGGTATGCCCCTAGCTACCTGCAAGCTCATGCTGCGTGAGAAGGCTGTTATGATGGCAAATGTTCGATGGGAGAATTGCAAGGGTTGTAACGACACCAAGCAAATATGGCCCCATTTCAACTTAAACCGCACACTAGATATGCTAATGTTCTCGAGACGTCAGATATCACTCCTGATATCTGCTATAACGGGTCGCTGCCTGATAGGCGATTTTGCAAAAACTATTGGCGCGAAGTATAATGACTATTGTATGAGCTGTCATGATGCGGAGGAAAAAGAATCAATTAAACACCTCTTGTGTGAGTGTCCTGCATTTTGTGTAAAGCGCAAGCAACTTTTAGGAGCATATAGCTTCAGATTACTGGCGGATCTGGAAAACGTTAACTTAAGCAGTCTGCTACTGTTTTTGGAACAATCTGGTTGGTTCAACAAAGAAAAATAATCAAGAAGGTTCAGCGGTTAAAACTAGAAGTGCCCATATGTAATAGGTACTTTTAGTTAATGTGGTATCACAATGGACTGAATAGTCTAAGTGAGCCTGAATCTTAATCGGGCTGCCACTTTAACCTAACCTAACCTAACCTAGGTTCATACATGTTTGTAATTTTTATACCCTTCACCACTACTGTGGTACAGGGTATAATAAGTTTGTGCATTTGTATGTAACGCCAAGAAGGAAAAGTCTGAGACCCATCGTTTAGTATACCGATCGTCATAGAATTAAATTCTGAGTCGATTTAGCGGTGTCCGTCCGTCTGTCTGTCTGTCTGTCTGTCTGTTGATGTATTTTTGTGTGCAAAGTACAGCTCGCAGTTTTAGTCCGATTGTCCTAAAATTTGGTATAGGGTCCTGTTTCCGCTCAAAGACGATCCCTATTGATTTTGGAAAAAATCGGTTCAGATTTAGATATAGCTGCCATATATATTTTTCACCGATCTGGTCATAATTGGCGTGTATATCAACCGATCTTCCTCAAATTCCGTACATCCGAATATTTTATGAGTCTCGAGAAAAATATCAGCCAAATCGGTTCAGATTTAGATATAGCTCCCATATATAGCTTTCGCCCGATTTACACTCATTTGCCCACAGAGGCCAAGTCTTTGCGTGCCAAATTTGGTTGAAATCGGTTCAGATTTAGATATAGCTCCCATATATAGCTTTGGCCCGATTTACACTCAAATGACCACAGAGGCCAATTTTTTGCTCCGATTTATTTGAAACTTTGCACAGGGAGTGTAATTAGCATTGTAGCTATGCGTGCCACATTTGGTTGAAATCGGTTCAGATTTAGATATAGCTCCCATATATAGCTTTCGCCCGATTTACACTCAAATGACCACAGAGGCCAATTTTTTGCTCCGATTTAGTTGAAATTTTGCACAGGGAGTGTAATTGGCATTGTAGCTATGCGTGCCAAATTTGGTTGAAATCGGTTCAGATTTAGATATATTTCCCATATACAGCTTTCGCCCGATTTACACTCATATGACCACAGAGGCCAATTTTTAACTCCGATTTAGTTGAAACTTTGCACAGGGAGTAGAATTAGCATTATAGCTATGCGTGCCAAATTTGGTTGAAATCGGTTCAGATTTAGATATAGCCCCCATATATAGCTTTCGCACGACTTACACTCATATGACCACAGAGGCCAATTTTTAACTCCGATTTAGTTGAAATTTTGCACAGGGAGTAGAATTAGCATTGTAGCTATGCGTGCCAAATTTGATTGAAATCGGTTCAGATTTAGATATAACTCCCATATATAGCTTTCGCCCGATTTACACTCATATGACCACAGAGGCCAATTTTTAACTCCGATTAATTGAAATTTTGCACAGGGAGTAGAATTAGCATTGTAGCTACGCGTGCCAAATTTGGTTGACATCGGTTCAGATTTAGATTTAGCTCCCATATATATGTTTTTCTGATTTCGACCAACATTTTCCTTGTAAAATCGCCACTACTTAGTCTAAAAGTTGTAAAACTGACTCTAACAGCCTGTTTCTGTATGTCGAACGAGCTCTATCGATCGACTGAAATGCACAGAAACATCTGATTTTTATACCCTTCACCACTACTGTGGTACAGGGTATAATAAGTTTGTGCATTTGTATGTAACGCCAAGAAATAATTGTCATAGACCCATCTTTTAGTATACCGATCGGCTTAGAATTAAATTCTGAGTCGATTTAGCGATGTCCGTCTCTCTGTCTGTCCGTCTGTCTGTATATGTAATTTTGTGCACAAAGTACGGGTCGTAGTTTAAGTCCGATCGTCCTCAAATTTTACATAACGTCTTTCTTCGGGTAGAAGACAATCGCTATTGATTTGGAAAAAATCGGTTCAGATTTAGATATAGCTGCCATATATAGTTATCACCGATTTGATCATAATTCACGTATTTATGAACTGACGTTCTTCAAATTTTGTACATCTGAATGTTTTGTCAGTCCCGTAAAAACTGCAAAATATCAGCTAAATCGGTTCAGATTTATATATAGCTCCCATATATATCTTTCGTCCGATTTGGACTTATATGGCCCCAAAAGCGAGAGTTTTGCACTGATTTGCTTCAAATTTTACACAACGAGTACGTTTAATAGTATCGTTAATTGTGCCAAATTTAGTTGAAATCGGTTCAGATTTAGATATAGCTCCCCTATATATCTTTCGTCCGATTTTGACTTATATGGCTTCAAAAGCCAGAGTTTTGCCCTGATTTGATTAAAATTTCGTACAAGGAGTACGTTTAATTGTATCGTTAATTGTGCCAAATTTAGTTGAAGTCGGTTCAGATTTAGATATAGCTCCCATATATATCTTTCGACCGATTTGGATTTATATGGCCTCAAAAGCCAGAGTTTTGCCCTGATTTGATTAAAATTTCGTACAAGGAGTACGTTTTATATTATCGTTAATTGTGCAAAATTTAGTTGAAGTCGGTTCAGATTCAGATATAGCTCCCGTATATATCATTCGCCCGATTTGGACTGATATGCCCACAGAGGCAAGAGTGCTACTCTGATTTACGTGAAATTTTGCAGAGGGAGTAGAATTGAAATTGAAACTTTGCACAGGCAGTAGAGTTAAGGTTCCGCATATGCGTGTTTATTTTGGTTGAAATCGGTTCAGATTTTGATATAGCTCCCAAATATATCTTTCGCCCGATTTTCCGTCATATGACCACAGAGGTTAAAGTTGTTATCCGATTTACGTGAAATTTTGCACAGGGAATAGATTCAACATAGTAACTATGCATGTGAAATTTGATTGCAATCGGTTCAGATTTCGATATAGATTCCATATATATGTTTTTCCTATTTAGGCAAAACTGGCCGAAATACCTACATTTTCCTTATCAAATCGCCACTGCTAAGTCGAAAACTTATCAAAATGACTCAAATTTTCCTATTACTCTATTGCACATCTATCGACCGATAAATCATAAATACACTTTTGCGAAGTTGCCTCAAAATTGGTTCATATTTAAATGTTTCCTATATTTTTTTTACTAACATTTTGTTCCACCTCAGCGCATTAGCCGACTTAAATGTAAAATCTATAAGTATTGCAGAACTCTGTTCAGATCTGCTCAGATATACAGAATATATGTGTATGGATTCATATAGCATCCAACACATTGGACGGATTTGATATGGTATCGAAAATGTGGACTTACAAAGTGGTGAAGGGTGTAATATAGTCGGCCCCGCCCGACTTTAGACTTTCCTTACTTGTTTTATTTGCATTTGTTTAAATGAAAAACCTAATTTTTTGAATTGAACAATGTTATATTTTGAGCAATAAATTAAAAATTATATTTTTCCGTTTGTTCCAAGATAGTTCCAACTCTTAATTTCTTTTTATTTGCATTTTAATGTGTCAAACCAAACACGTAGGGACCCAGCGCCGTCAATGGTTTGATGTTCTCAGCAGCCAATTTCCCATCTTCTAAAGTGTATTGTCTTTGGACACATCGCTGAGAATGTGTACGAAAGCTAAAAAAAAGTATACGAAGATACCTTTAGCACAAAATGAGAATGAGCACGTGCACGTGTTTGATACAAAACTCACTCATGAGAGAATACAGAAAAGCATTTATAAATGTCTGTGGAAAATAATATATTTTTCAACTGCTTGATTTCTTAAATGTATTTGTTGTACGAGATCCGAACAAAATATGTTTATTTGTATATTCCGGGTAAGCTCGGAAGCGGCTGAACCGATTTACTTGAAATTTGCAGAGAACGTAGGAAGTGATCATGTGGGGCAAATAGGGTACCTCATTTTCTGATATAGACGTTCAACAAACCAAATACAAATATTTTCGTTCAAATTCCAAAATATTTGTTGAGGGTTATACTTTACGTTCAACAACAAATATTTTGTAATGTTTGGTGCTCAAAAACTTACCAATTATGTTGTTGGGAACACAATTTATTTGTTGCCTTCTGATGGTAAAGTTTGCCAACAAAAATGTAATCAAAATTACAAATTAATTCGTTGCATTTTTTTAATAATATATAATTTGATATATCAAATTTTTTTAATAATATACACAGAAAAAAGTGTCTCGTAAATTTAAGAAGATTTTTACAATAATTTATTGCAAGAATTTTCCAGAATTTTAGTTCATTTTTCGTATCTTTAACGAAAATTAACTACTCGTAAGGAAATTTTACAAATTTTAAGTAGCAATCGTTTAGTTCATAGCCTACAAAATACGATGGAAATTTCCTTAAAAATTTTCTTAACTGGTAGTTAAGAATTCTTTCGTCATACTATAAAACTACTTATGAAATGTAAAATACTTTCTAAATAATAAGTGTAATTTACTATAAAGAGTTTTTGTATGAGAAAATATTTTTTACGAAAATTGAACTTGAAAGCGGATAGCAATTTCTTACTGGCAATTCCTATAGTTAATAATAGTTGGTACAACATTTCTCAATGAAATATTTTTAGTTCACATGTAATTAAATTTATAGACATTTTCGTCAAAAATGGGTAGATATCATTTTATGAAGTTTTTGCTAATTTTAAGTTAAACGTTTCATCGTTCTTATACTGATATGCATTTAAGAGTATTGTTTTTAGAGTAAATTGTGGACAGATGCGATGAACTAATGCATAGTACAGAGATCTTTCTCGTCAAAGTGGAATATGTTTAATGTAAAGATGATGTTACTTGAAATTTTTTTGAGAGTGAGAGCATGCAATACAATAATGAGAAATGGTAGAGAGTGATGGGGATGTTGTGTATATCTGAGCGTGGGGTTGTTTTTATTTTTGTTCTTTCAGTGGTTTGCGTGTGTGTGTGTGTTTATTATTCGCGAATGGATTATTTGTCTGGATGAGGTGTTGTTTTCAATGAAGGCACATGTGTTTTTGTTGTTGTAGAAATGTTTTGGTTTTGCTTGGTTTTGTTTGGCATGCTTCAGTTGTATAGTTGGCGTTGGCGTGGGCTGTTGCACCTTTTTAGCAAGTATGAAACAAGGGAATATAAAGGTATGGAATATTTTGGTTTTTTGAGACATATATTGGTGTTTGTTTATTAAAACTTTTAAATGAAATTTAAGCGATGAGGTGTATAATGGCGAAGTGATGATCGATAGCTTAGAAAAAAGTTATTATGAATGTTCAATATTTAGGAAAACTGCTGAAATGGAAAGTATATTGAAATTGTTTTATCTAATTTAATTTTTATTATTCAATGTAAAAAATAAATATTCAATTTCAGAGTAACTCCAGATGAATTTGGAAAATTGTTTGTTACACCTCAGCGTATAGTTTAATCATAAATAGATAAATGTTCTTTTTTCAATGTGGTTTTCTTTTAAAAAATAATATTCTTTATGTATATTATTATTTGCTAATTATTATTATTATTTTTTTAAGCCAGTTTCATGTTTTTCTTTGTTGTAAAAAAATATTTAATTTAAGAGCAACCCAAATGGATTCGGGCAAATTTTTATATTTCTCCTCAGCGTATAGTTTAATAAAGAAGTGGTAAGTTTTCTTTTAAAAATTGGCTTTCTTTTCACTAGAATATTTACGTTTTTAATACCTTATTTTAATATTACTTTAATCAAATATTTTTGGAAACCAATTTAATATTTTTAATCTAAAACAAGTATATACGGCCGTAAGTTCGGCCAGGCCGAAGCTTATGTACCCTCCATCATGGATTGCGTAGAAACTTCTTCTAAACACTGCCATCCAGAATCGAATTACTTAAGTTGCGGTAACGCTTGCCGATGGCAAGGTATCTCAAAACCTCCTAACACCATCTTCTAAATTGTATGTAAGTCCATACGTGGTATATATCAAATCAAAAAAGATCGATCCAATACGTATATAATTCATTATGACAAAGTAGACATAAAATTTTGACAAAATTTTCTATAGAAATTAAATTTTCTATAGAAATAAAAATTTTGACAAAATTTTCTATAGAAAGAAAATTTTGACAAAAATTTATACAGAAATAAAATTTTAACAAAATTTTCTATAGAAATAAACTTTTGACAAAATTTTCTATAGAAATAAAATCTTGGTAGATTATTTTTGGCTCGAGTGGCAACCATGATTAAGAACCGAATAAAATTTGAACAAAATCTTCTATAGAAATACAATTTTGACAAAATTTTCTATAGAAATAAAATTTTGACAATGATGAAAATTTTATTATGAACCGAATAAAATTTTAACAAAATTTTCTATAGAAATAAAATTTTGACAAAATTTTCTATAGAAATAAAATTTTGGTAGATTATTTTTGGCTCTAGTGGCAACCATGATTATGAACCGATATGGACCAATTTTTGTGTGATTGGACCAATTTTGCTATGGTTGTTAGCGACCATATACTAACACTACGTTCCTAATTTGAACCGGATCGGATGAATTTTGCTCCTCCAAGAGGCTCCGGAGGTCAAATCTGGAGAACGTTTTATATGGGGCTATATATAATTATGGACCGATATGGACCAATTCTGCCACGGTTGTTAAAGATCATATACTAACACCATGTTCCAAATTACAACCGGATTGGATGAAATTTGCTTCTCTTGGAGACTTCGCAAGCCAAATCTGGGGATCGGTTTATATGGGGGCTATATATAATTATGGACCGATGTGGACCAATTTTTGCATGGTTGTTAGAGACCATATACCAATATCATGTACCAAATTTCAGGCGGATCGGATGAAATTTGCTTCTCTTTAAGGCTCCGCAACCCAAATCTGGGGATCGGTTTATATGGGCGCTATATATAATTATGAACCGATGTGGACCAATTTTGGTACGGTTGTTAGAGACCATATACCAATACCATGTACCAAATTTCAGCCGGATCGGATGCAATTTGCTTCTCTTTGAGGCTTCGCAAGCCAAATCTGGAGATCGGTTTATGTGGGGTCTATATATAATTATGGACCGATGTGGACCAATTTTTGCATGGTTGTTAGAGACCATATACCAACATCATGTACCAAATTTCAGCCAGATCGGATGAAATTTGCTTCTCTTTGAGGCTCCGCAAGCCAAATCAGGGGATCGGTTTATATGGGGGCTATATATAATTATGAACCGATGTGGACCAATTTTTGCATGCTTGTTAGAGACCATATACCAACACCATGTACCAAATTTCAGCCGGATCGGATGAAATATGCTTCTCTTAGAGACTCCACAAGCCAAATTCTTGGATCGGTTTATATGGGGGCTATATATAATTATGGACCGATATGGACCAATTTTCGCATGGTTATTAGAGACCATATACCAACATCATGTACCAAATTTCAGCCGGATCGGATGAAATTTTCTTCTCTTTGAGGCTCCGCAAGCCAAATCTGGGGATCGGTTTATATGGGGGCTATATATAATTATGGACCGATATGACCCAATTTTTGCACGGTTGTTAGAGACCATACACCAATAACATGTACCAAATTTCAGCCGGATCGGATGAAATTTGCTTCTCTTTTAGGCTCCGCAAGCCAAATCTGGGGATCGGTTTATATGGGGGCTATATATAATTATGGACCGATGTGGACCAATTTCGGCATGGTTGTTAGAGACCATATACCAACACTATATACCAAATTTCAGCCGGATCGGATGAAATATGCTTCTGTTAGAGGCTCCACAAGCCAAATCTGAGGGTCCCTTTATATGGGGGCTATACGTAAAAGTGGACCAATATGGCCCATTTTCAATACCATCCGACCTACATCGATAACAACTAATTGTGCCAAGTTTCAAGTCGATAGCTTGTTTCGTTCGGAAGTTAGCGTGATTTCAACAGACGGACGGACGGACGGACATGCTTAGATCGACTCAGAATTTCACCACGACCCAGAATATATATACTTTATGGGGTCTTAGAGCAATATTTCGATGTGTTACAAACGGAATGACAAAGTTAATATACCCCCATCCTATGATGGAGGGTATAAAAAAATTAATTTCAGAATAACAATTTGGAAACATTTTTATGAATTGGTAAGCTTTCTCTAACATTCTTTTAACCAGAATATTTAGTTTTTTTATGCATATTATTTCTTTAATTAGATTTTTTGGAAACAAATTTAATGTTTTTTATTTAATGTAAAAAATAAATATTTAATTTCAGAGTAACCCCAAATGAATTTCGATAACTTTTTAACCTCAGCGTACAATGTAATAGAGAATTGGTAAGTTTTATATTAAAACTTTGGCTTTCTTTTAACAGGAATATTTATTGTATTATGTCCTTAACATCGATAACAACACAATTTTATGAGTTAATATATCACTTAATTCATTATTTCTCTAATTGTTTCAGGTACAAACTTTACGAGGTACGTTTATCTGAGAAAAGTCGAATTCCTTACACCATTTAATAAAATGCCCCCAAATATGGTAAGTTATAAGCTAATTTAAAGAGCTAAAAATTATATTTTATTACATGTTAATTTTTAACAATTTTCATTATTCCTTCCATTTTTTCAGCAAGATATGTGAAAAATATACTTACGATGAATAAAAAACTAAGGAAAAATCAAAATGTCCAAAAAGCGAGTTAAAATAAACTACTTTCTTGTTCCACGTGGTCATAATTTTCATTCACAAAAACATTGTATTAAGAACTTTCATCATAAGTTTTTGTAATAAAGTACTTTTGCTTAAAGAAAGTTTAATTTTATTGTATGAAAATTTTCATAATAGTAAAACGGTTTGTTGTTCCTTTAATTATTTAATTTCTCTGTACTGTGGAATGATTAATTTAAAAATAGTTTAGTCGTCGACATGTTAAAGAGACTGTTAACCAATTTTTATTATCGGGTTTCCCAAAAAATAAGCAAGTAAACCAAAATAATACTGACTTTTTAACTTGGTAGGGGTATATAAATCTTATGGTGTTGTAAAAATGAACTAAAATACAATGTTATAGATGAACTAAAATTTAAGAGAATTATAAACTAGACAAGTTGAAAAAAATCTTAAGGGCTAAATCATGGTCAATATTACTACAGTTTAGTTCATTTTTCAATGGAAAAGGGTTCATTGTTTTTTCAGTGTATGATTTGACATATCAAAGCCTTATTAACATGCCAAGCGCATCGCCAAACAAATGAACACATAAAACAGTTTTTCGAAACAACATACAAACAGATTCTCTCGCTGTATTATGTTGATATCTTTCGTCAACCCTCCCGGTTTCCACCACTATTTCTTTCTCTATACTCTCTCCCTCTCTCTGTCGCTTTCTGAATAAAATATCACTACATATATGTATATGTTTACTCGAAATTTGTAAATTTATATATGTTTACATTCGCAAATACAATTTTTATGAAACATTCATGTCCCAAACATAATATATTCTAACATATTAGCGTATGTG
Organism: Haematobia irritans; assembly: GCF_050003625.1. Taxonomy (NCBI): domain Eukaryota; kingdom Metazoa; phylum Arthropoda; class Insecta; order Diptera; family Muscidae; genus Haematobia; species Haematobia irritans. The sequence goes on along the minus strand of NC_134397.1, from coordinate 98,507,161 downwards.
TCCCAAACATTTAATGCTGGTTTAGGAGCATTACATGTTTGCACTTAAATATATTGTGTTTAAAAAATTCTGCCCGAAACACATTTTGTTTATATCGGAACATATGAAAAACATATTTTTCTAACAGTGTAGTACTAACCCAATAAACACAAACGTTTGCTAAATTTCAACAATTTTTCAAAGGATTAGGGTAACATTCAATCTACGAAATTGTTGAGAAAATCGCGTTCTCAACAAAAAACAGACATTACCCTCAACAGTAAAATTCAACACATTAGCAATAATTTCTCAAGTGTTATCCTCAAATTGAAATGCTTCGCTACTCAATAATTTCTCAAACAATTTTCGATGCGAGTCAAATTAAAAATTAACATTGTTACAAATACTTTTCAACCAAAATTTGTATAAATTATATCCCCACTTCTAATTGAAGGTTAGGTTAGGTTAAAGTGGCAGCCCGATTCAGGCTCACTTAGACTATTCAGTCCATTTTGATACACTTCTAATTGAAAGTCAAATCCAAAATTCTATGAATTTTGTATAATTTATATTTTATTAAATTTTTTTTTTATTAAATATATCAACAAATAAGAACAAAACAACAAAACATTAAATATCTTAAACATATTTGTAAACACTTTTGCACAGATATTTCGATTTCCTTCCTGTTGGTGTCATAAAACTGCATTCAAATCAATTAATATGCGGACAATTTGAAATTAGGAACGTGCTGGATCGCGTGTTAGAATAGATTTTTTAAACTGATAATAGGATGTAAATTAAACTGACGATGTGATGCACATTTACATCCAGAAGTAGTTGATATGGAGTAATATCAAGTTTTTAACATTTTAATTGGTTGCACTTCGAAATGTTTCTGGAAATTTTTTGTCGATAAGCCACTCATTTTTCATCGGGAAGATTTTTAATGTTTGCAAGAATGTAGCATCCAAAGATTTTAGTTTTCTGCAAAGAGATTTAAATTTAGTGACTTCTCTAAAGTGTTGATTTATTTTTTCATATTGAATTTACCAATTATTATACACTATTTGAAGCAGTTCCAGTTAATTGTCCAACATTTTTTCATCGATCAGATTTTTAATGTTTTCAAGAACGTAGAATCCATAATTTTAGTTTTCGGCAAAGAGATATACATTTAGTGACTTCCTCAAAGTTTTATTTAATTTTTTATTTTCACTTACCTATTATTATAAACAATTTGGGGTAAATTAGTTATTTGTCTAAAATTTTCCAATTGTTTTATTTCTTCAAATTGACCACGAACTTCGTTGTACAAAGAAGTATTGAAAACATGTTTTTTCGTTGCATATTAGGGTAGTGTTTTCTCAAGGTTTTCTCATATTATCTTCAACACCTTTTCAAAGATTTCGTCAACATTTTGGCAAATAGGAAGTAATTCGCAAACAATTTGAAGATGTATTGAAGATGAGCTGTTTCAAGTCAAGTTGAATTTATGTTTAAAATTACATTTACCCTCAAACTGAAAAGTTGTTGAATTTGAAAAACGGTCATCCTGTGTTTTTTGGGAAATATTAAAATATTTTGTTTACTCACAAATACATTTTTTCGCGATGAAAAAATATATGCTCACTGCGATATTGAAATGGTTAAAAAAAAAAACTTTATAAGACTTTATCACCATACCCAAATGTGTTTTGCACTGCATGTTATCAATTAAGTCGCTGAATACGGACGGTTTCAAGGTAGCGCTATACTCAAAAATGTCAAAATGTAAGGCAACAAACGATTTCAGTCCATTTATCAATTTTTCTAACTGACAAAGTAAATGCCAATTTTAATGCATGCGCTTCCGGAGATAGAGGCGTCAAAACAGGTGTGACTGAAATGTTGCCAGGATACATCATATCAAGCTGCCAAACATTGTTATTTTTATTCGATTCGACAGTGTGCAATATAAACTGGTTGTATTTGGATATTCTGCTTCTTAGAGCTCCGAAATGTGTTGTGAATTAAATTCAGGGCATTGCATCCGAAATATTGATGAGTGAAGGTACTGAATTAGTGTCCTAAATCAAGAAAAAGTTGTGACATGTCTACCGAAAATGCAAAGTTATCTCAGCATAATATCATCGACAAATTTCCATTTATCCAAATTTGAGTATTTGCCAAAAATAGTTATATTCAACAGTATTATGGAGTGCTTTATGAATTTTTATAACAATTTTTCTCCTGGGTGTTAGTCCCGATTTCCTCAATGGCCAAAAGTATCTCTTTGTTTAATATTAACGTACAAGAGTGTTCCCAATCGCTATCGTTAAAAGAACCAATTTTTTGTAATCACCGCGGAAACCAAATCAAATGTTTATAACAAAAACAAAACACGCATTCTAGCAGGTGTCGTTCGAATATTTTTGTTGGTAAGTTAAAAAAATGGAATGTGACACAGTTACCTATTAAGTGCATAGTTATTTATGTGTACTTCATGTAAAAATTAAAAAAAAAAACCAGCACGTAAGTAAGGTCGTATGGGGTCGACATGTAAGCCACCCCTACCAATTATTAAATCTATGTACTGTAAGTGTATAATTGAAATGGTTTCGGTAGACACATTTGCATTTAGATAAATCTAAATCTTATGTTAGCTAATATGGCTGATGTTTTGCACTTCTACAACAAGAAAAAAGTGAACCTGCCATAAAAGGTTGTAAGAGGAAAGAAACACATTCCTGATTTACAGAAATAGTATTTAAATTAAGGAAGATATTCAATTTTTGTATTTAATCCTAGCTCTGGCACTATAAACAAATGTAAACTGTTGCCATTTCAAAAATTTTTATCCGATTTTCAGTGCCCAATATTTCGTGCTCATTCATAAAATTTATATTAAGCAATATTCTTTTTACAATATAGCAGTTTTCGATAGCTTTTTGAATTGTTTTATTTACATATGTAAATATATGTGATATAAGAAACTTTTTTAATTATTTCATTTTTGGAATTATTTCATATGAAAACTAGAAAACTCGGCGAATTCCATTCGCCGGTTTTGCTAGTTTAATTTTACGTAACATTTCGTTTGGTGATTAAAAAAAAGAAGATTTTTTTTTTATTTTGCTTTATATTTGAAAAGGAACAATTTTATTTCATTTCACAACAGTAATGAATTTATTTCGATTGCAAAAATGAAGTGTTATTTAAACGGAAGATCAGTGGGAATCATTAACCAAACATAGTTCTGATAATTCTCACTAATGTTTGGGAAAACATTTTCAATAAGAGCCAAAAACAATGGAAGATGAAGATGGGAAAATGGCAGCAGAGGGTATCAAACCATTGACGGCGTTCGATGCAAACGTGTCGTTTATGATTTTTTGTTCCACAAATTAAACTAAGAATAAAAAGAAATTTATATCAGGGAATGACGTAGAACAATCGGTCAAAAGTTTCTCATTATTATTTACACAAAATTTAACATCATTTGTGAGTTTTTAACAAAAAATATTGCAAATTAAAAATGAGCGAACGTGTATGTATCGAACACCGTAAATGCAACTTTTGGTATGACGTCGCCCATTTTCCAATCTTCCTTTTCTATTGTTTTTGATAAGAGCTAATTGAGAGTCTACAAATCAACACAAGTAGTTTGTATGTAACAGTAATTAATCCAAATGTCGCATCAACCGGGACTTTTCCATTTCCAACAGTTAACAATTATTTGGAAAATTCTGCAGCACTTTGATCATTCTGAAGTTGAACACTCATATTAGTGGTTAGCGATAATGTTTTTACGTTATTCCAGAAAGGCAAGCATTCAATTCACATGCAGGCGTTCCACGGGGAATTAATGGCAACGTCTGCCTTAAATCGTCTGTCAATAATATTATCAAGCCGCCAAAGATGTTACTTCGCCGATGATACTTCAGTGTGAAGTTAAGTGCTTGAAGTGATTTCTTATGTACCATTATGCACTCATCCCAAACAATGAGCTTGCATTGCGTCAACAATTTTCCCATTGCGTTGGATCGGGAAATATTGCATGTTGGAGTATCAATTGTGTTTAAATTGAGTGGTAATTTGAGCGCAGAATGTGCAGTAGACCGCCATTTAAAAGAGTCGCCGCAATTCCAGATGATGCTAACGTCACATCTTGATCGAATAGTGGCCAAAATCAATGAAATGACATATGTTTTCCAGGAAGCATAGACCACCAGTATTATTGTCCACCGCTTGCATTAATGATTCGTATACTTGTTTTTGCTGTGGAGCTATCATTCCTACTTCATTCAGTAGCTTGTTTGCAGTAGTCATACATTGATCCTCAATCAGAATCAATCCTTTATTGTAGATTTCATCGGCGATTTGGATGTCAGGATTATTCGATTGAATGCGCACGCGATGCAAGATATCTTCACATATGTCGTCTTTGTTTTTGTTCCATAACTGAATTGGTTGTGAGGGAAAACATGTGGAGATGATAATTGCAAACAGCGTTCGTATTTGGTGAGCATTTGATGAATCAACTGAATCCACAAGTGTTAAATCCTGATGAGAATCGTTCTCCAGCAAACCCAATAGTTTACATGATACTCGATATGTTTGGCATTGGTGGCCATTCACAGTCTTCAAATGCGCGAATGATTTTGGTCCACTTACATTTACCAACACAAGTTGCAAATAAAAACATTCATCATTTCTAAGATGAATAGTATATATGGGCCTAGTGCATCAGTGGAAAACACCTGAGGCCATTCTGGAGCGCGCACACTCACGACGGAAAAATCTTACTCACGCACGATATTGTTTGGTAGGACTCACGCACACTCACGAAACGAAAATTTATACTCACGCACGAAAATGTCGTGACTCACGAACAATCTCTTGAGTAATTTGTCTTAGCGACGTGTCTGAAAACATGAGCATTATTAAAATCGAGATCGTTATTACACCCTTCACATCCAAGGTGTCACTAAAATTGTAAAGAATTTAACTCTTAAGCGTTTTGTTGGTGAGCGGGATTTTTTTTCGCGAGCATAAATCTTTACTCACGTAAACTCACGAAGATAATATTTTCGTGACTCATGCTCACGCACGACATTTGGATTCGTTAACCACGCTCACGCTAACTCAGGCCGTTGCCATGAACGTGAGTCACGACAATTTCGTGTCACGTGCACACCTCTAGTGTAATACTTGGGCATTTCAACGTGCATCAGCGTCGCTGCGAATGGATCTGCTTCACACATTGCAAAGAAGCTAGTCAATGTTGTCGATGGCGGTCTCTCAGCTCGTTGTGCCGCATTAGCCCCAGTGAAGTAAACTCATTGGCCATTTTCCAAATTCACTGCTAAATGTACAACTGTGGGATATCTTTCATGAATTTTAAATAAGAATAATCGCCACAGTGCTTCATTAGTACTAACGTATCTGCCCATTTGGATCTCAATCTCTTGATTTTGAACTTTAACTTTGACAGTTCGACCATTATCATCTTTTGAACGCCGACGATAAACTGGATATCCATCGTTCCCTGTGACTGTTTCAGCAACTAACGTTCGCGGATATCGTTTTGTGCACTTTCCAACATCACTCAGCAGAGAACAATGAGAAGCTGCCAAACAATGTATGACGCCCCGGCGCCACGAACTTAAAATATTTGTATTTAAAGAAAGATTTTCCCGCTTTTCCGTTGAAACTTTTCTTAATTTTTCATCGCTATAAACTTCACGGAGCCCGAGACCTTTCCAACGAATGCAAAACCGTGGAAATTGGTTTGAGCGGTCTGGAGTTATAGAGTCAGGAAGGAAAACCTGATTTATTTTTATATAATAGAAGATAACACAAATAAGAGAAGAGTAAATTAAAACTCAAAATATTTATCTTTTAGGCAATTGTAGCATTTGGTTTGGACCCAGCTGTGCTACACACAGACTGGTTTTTTTACATTGCGCACACATTTTTCTTGCAGAAAACTTCTCTTCATCATGGTAGCACATCCCAGCAAAAACTAGGTAACCACATCTCATTACAATTACCATTACCAGGCATAATGCTGTCATTACACTTTATATTACATTGCTGTGAGTTATAATGACTAACTTTAATGACAATAATAAATACTTCTCGGTGATTTTCGAATTGTTATTCACAAATTTTTATTCGTTTCTATTCTCAGTAATGTTCATATTACAGCATTACTCGCCATATTTTGATCCATTGTAATCGGCGAGAGATGTCAATATTTTCGAGATTTGGTTGCCTGAGACAATAAGTGTCTATTTTGCAAGCTTTGGTATATCTACGAATAAGTGATTACATATTAGGTGATTATTTGCCTTACAAGCACTGCTTATTTCATGGCCGAAGGTTTGCTTGGGGAGAAATACTTTCCTCCTATGACATGCGTATGTAAATGTAATCCGGAGCGATGCTAATTAAAGTGGTTATTATTTTTTAAATAGGCTTACCAACAAAATTACCGGGTAATGAGAGTTTTTGCTGTGATATAGCAAGCGGCTTTTACTTTGAATACACGGTTTATTGACTTGTGCTTACAACGTGTACAACTATAAATAAACAAAAAATAGATTTCTTATGAGTTATATGTGATACATACATAGTCCACAAATTGGATACTCAAGTACATTTCATATGTTATATAGAGTTTTTGATTTAAATTTTTTAGAAAATATTATCACTTGTTAATAATTAGTGTTGAAAGACCGATAACAATTTTTTTATGTAATTAAAAACTTACAAAAACATTACTTTAATTTTTACAAGGATGAAAAAAATAAAAGAAAGATGGTAGGAGAGATAAAAAAGAGTATTTGGGTTAATTGATTATCCACCAGTACAAGTTCTTATTTAAATTTATTCTCGTATCCAGGTCTCTCTTGGAAAGGGAAGAATCAAATCGTAAATCATTGTTTAATATTAAATCGTTATTGATTGCCTTTATATTGGCTCTTCTATATAAATGGTAGACAATTGGAATACGGCGTTCATTTTGAATAAATCCATTTTGGTCTAAATATGGAAATGCTTCAGGAGGCACAAAACCTGTGTTCAAGTTTTGCAAATATAGTTATAGTCTGCATAGTATGGAGCTTTAATAAAGTTATTTGAGTCGCATTGAGTACTTTTTGCAATGTGATTTCTTATTAATTTGATTAAGAAATTGTCAATTCTCAGAATATCTGCCTTATTATACAGGGGGCTAATCACGGCATTCGATATCGAATTCATAATCGTATCGAAAAAAATTGTCGATACGATTAAAAGTTTGGATCACGGGATTCGATCGAAATTTGATGCAATTTCTCAAGCATTGCCAACAGCAAAAAACGAAGCAGAACAAAATGAAATGACAAAATTAAGTTAGCGTCACAAAATAGAATATAAGAAACTCATGTTTTTGAAGATTTCAAAGTAAAGTAAATTGCATTATATCTTATGGACCCATATCTCTTTCTACATTCCTCCGAATTCCTTCCTAATTGGAGGATGAGATGAATATAAAATAATTCGGCGACAAATAGGGAATAAAAGCGCACATTGTTATTGGTGTAAGTACATGGGTTTGTAATGGTATGCACTGTTAGAAAGTCACCTTTTGCAGGATCAATGGACGATTTCGGCTGACTAAGGAGGCGTTCAAATGGAAAATAATTTTTGGTGGCACGTCAATATATATATATATATATATATATATATATATATATATATATATATATATATATATATATATATATATATATATATATATATATATATATATATATATATATATATATATATATATATATATATATATATATATATATATATATATATATACACCGAGAAAAAAGTGACCCCTTCTTTAAGTTAAAATGAACTCATTGTGAAGAAAGTTGAACTTCGTATAGCGCCAAAGACATTTTTATTAGTTTGAACGATGTGATTTTCGTAGAAATTAGGAATAATGCATTCCATATATTAGTTAACATTTTCCTATATTTATATACCACTATACTACTGAATGAAAAAATTTAACTAATTTGAATTCATATATGGAATGATTTTATTGAAATTTTTTCATTCATTTCGACAAATCTTACACATTTGTGGTAAAACTTTTACTTCATAATTAGAACTGCTTACCTTCGTTTTTAAATACAATTTTATTTATTTCTATAAGCAATTTTATCTTCAATAAAAGACATGTTTTATTAATATATTGAATATATTTATTAAGAATCAACAGCATCGAATCTCTTTGAAATATCAGTTTATTATTCCACTATTTCCAATTTCCGTGTGATATTATCAACTGTAAAACGCACTTTTTCTTCTTCTTGTACTTTTCACTTTTAATAAGTTGCTGCCTAACGATTTTGTCCTCCTTTTACAATTTCAATACCTACAAATATAAAAAAAATCATAAAACATTTTTGTTGCAAAAGGTTAGCGTCACTGAATATTACCTGATAATTGAAGATTCCAAAATGAAGACAAATGAAAGGGTTGTTATTCTGCTGGTGTTTTCTTTCTTTATACACTATCACGAATATTGATAGATTTATTTAAAAAAACGAAATTTTTTCTCACTAATTTAAAACAACAAATATTTTATATATTTTATTTGTTATTTATTATAAAGGGTGATTTGTTAAGAGCTTGATAACTTTTTTTAAAAAAAAACGCATAAAATTTGCAAAATCTCATCGGTTCTTTATTTGAAACGTTAGATTGGTCCATGACATTTACTTTTTGAAGATAATTTCATTTAAATGTTGACCGCGGCTGCGTCTTAGGTGGTCCATTCGGAAAGTCCAATTTTGGGCAACTTTTTCGAGCATTTCGGCCGGAATAGCCCGAATTTCTTCGGAAATGTTGTCTTCCAAAGCTGGAATAGTTGCTGGCTTATTTCTGTAGACTTTAGACTTGACGTAGCCCCACAAAAAATAGTCTAAAGGCGTCAAATCGCATGATCTTGGTGGCCAACTTACCGGTCCATTTCTTGAGATGAATTGTTCTCCGAAGTTTTCCCTCAAAATGGCCATAGAATCGCGAGCTGTGTGGCATGTAGCGCCATCTTGTTGAAACTACATGTCAACCAAGTTCAGTTCTTCCATTTTTGGCAACAAAAAGTTTGTTAGCATCGAACGATAGCGATCGCCATTCACCGTAACGTTGCGTCCAACAGCATCTTTGAAAAAATACGGTCCAATGATTCCACCAGCGTACAAACCACACCAAACAGTGCATTTTTCGGGATGCATGGGCAGTTCTTGAACGGCTTCTGGTTGCTCTTCACTCCAAATGCGGCAATTTTGCTTATTTACGTAGCCATTCAACCAGAAATGAGCCTCATCGCTGAACAAAATTTGTCGATAAAAAAGCGGATTTTCTGCCACTGATTTTGGTAATAAAATTCAATGATTTGCAAGCGTTGCTCGTTAGTAAGTCTATTCATGATGAAATGTCAAAGCATACTGAGCATCTTTCTCTTTGACACCATGTCTGAAATCCCACGTGATCTGTCAAATACTAATGCATGAAAATCCTAACCTCAAAAGAATCACCCTTTATTATTTTACCATATTATTTTTTAACAATCTCTCCGTATACCAAAACAACGCGATTCCAACTAAAAAAACAACAGACGCGCAAATATATCGATTACACCCACGCGCAAACACATCGATTACGATGACAGGTATCGATTACAGGTAAACAATAGAAATTTAGGAAAATTTCCTACATTCTAACAAGTGTGTTTCCTTAAGTTTTGAAAGGATTGCATACTTCTTAGTACGAATGAACTAAAATATTTTTCTATGCCAAGTGTTGTTCGTATGTATGAAAAACTTTCTATTATAAAGGAAGTCGCAATTATCATTTTATAAGAAATTTTACTAATTTTGAGGAAACTTGGTTTTAGTTCGGTTTTTGTTTATTTTTACGAATGCTTTGTTATCGGTGAATAAAATTTTCTTTTTCAGTAGTAAATTCTTATACCCAGCGAAGAAAATAGGATGAGTAAAATTCCATGCCTTATTCTGGTTAATGAACTATTCCTAACTGCTTACAGTTAAGGATTTTTTTACTGAAACGAGTAAATTCTATTATTTTTCACAAAAATTTACCTTAATGGAAATAAAATGGATAAACTATATTGATGAAAATTTTTTCCTTTAGTTTCGAAGGCACTTTTTTCTGGGTGTATATATATATATAATTGTGCCCTGTTGGAGCCCATTGATCATTTTGAAATTGCGAGAACTCACATAATTCCCGTCGGTAACATGAAAGGTTCTACCGTCTCACATGTTGTACAATAGAGTCATGATGTACATAGGAAATTTGTACTTTCATAGCTTATAAATGAGTCCAGCAACCCACATACTATCGAACGCCTTTTGAAAATCTATTAAGCAAGCTCCAGTACACACTTTTTTTATTAAGGTTCCACTGAATAGATGACACTAGCGCATGGATCGCATGTATATTTAGTCAAATGACCGTGTTTGAAACCGAATTGATTATCGCTATAGATTGACTTATTCTTTATAAACTCCGTTATTCTGTTATTTAAATACATCTCAAATATCCTATATTCGGGAGGAGAGATAAAATTCGAAGATTTCTTGGGTTGCTGGAGTATTTCCCCTCTTAGAAATCATAACAATTTTGCTAATTTTCCAATGTACTGGAAAGTAGGAATTGTGTATTAAGCTGTTAAAGAGCCTACAATAGATAGTAATTAATTTCTCTGGAATGTTCGCCAGCACTATGTTTGGTATGTTGTCAATGCCAGCAGAAAACTTGCATCTTAAACTATTAAATATATGTGATAATTCGCTATTCGTTATCGGGTTATCGAAACATCCAAATACCAAGTTAACATCACAGGAGGAATCTACATTGCGGTTAAGATTGTTTGCGTATGAGTATTTTTCTTCTAAAAATCTTCTGAAACCTTCAATAACCTCCTTTTGAATCTCATTGTTCAAAAATCTTCTGAAACCTTCAATAACCTCCTTTTGAATCTCATTGTTCAAGTCAAGTTTTTTGTCTTCATACTCATCGACTGGGTTGCTAACTTCAGGGCCCAGTGGACGGGTAACGACTGAAGTTATAAATTTGGGCAGCGACCAAGAGTCAGGCCCAATTAGTCGACCTGTAGACGGGTCGACTGGCGATGACACTTTGGCAAGTCGAACCTTTTCTAAGGTGACGACATCAAAAGGAGGCAATCCCTCTCGAAAGAGATTCAAGGAACGAAGAAATGCTTTGTTTATCCTAAAGAAATTAGGATCAGTCGACCCAAGCACGTTGTCGGCTAAGCAAGGCGATTCCTTAAAATGGGCTCAAGGAATTCTTGAAGCTGGAAAAAGGGAACGATCACCGGATGAGCTGCCATCCTCTAAACGGGATCAAAGATCGTTTGCCTCAGTTGCAAAAGACAGCCTTGTGATGGCTATTATTAATAAAGGAGCATTGGACGGTATGATTCCAAGGCAAAAATGGGGGGAAATTGAGAACGCGATGTCTGGTGTCTACTCAGAGGTGCGAAAAAAGTTTCCCGGACCAAGTCCTCGACGGAAAGATGCTGGATGGTATCAAGGACGATATAAGTTAATAGCTTTTGCAGACCGGAGGTCTATGGATTGCTTTAAAGATGCATTGATGCTAATTTGTGAAGTTTGGGAAGGAGCCGCTTTGGAGTTAGTCGATAAAAAAGACATACCGGTTAAACCTAGAGCACATGCATGGATACCGGCAAACCCTCCTGATCCTGAGTCAATACTAGAGAGACTAAAAGAATGTAACCCAGATCTTCCAACCGCCGATTGGAAGGTTGGTCGTTTGGATGAGGTCGATGGACCAAGACGACATGCGGTGTTTATATTAAACATAGAGTCGCTGCCTCATCTAGCCCAGACCCAAGGACGCGTAAGTTATGGCTTTCATGATATCCATATGAAGGTATACAAAAGCGATCAGCCAAAGGATTCCGAAACGGACAAGCCTCCGGTAGAGTCAGCAGTGAAAACATCTCCTAGCGAAGCCGAAGAGACATAAAACCTGCAGACTATGGCGAAAATCATATGCGGGAAGTTTCTACAGGGCCAAGCCTCAACAAAGCTGAACCGCGGATTGTTGCGAGAGTCACCGAGATCTGTGAAGAGGAAGCCCTTGATGACGCAATTAAAGCGACTGATGTGACGGTGGTTGAAAATTTGGATGGTTCTACGGTTCCTCCAGATAAATCTTCACCATTGTAAGGCCGCTTGTGCTGCCTTAAAAGTTCTCCTGATGAAAGGAGACATAGATATAGTTCTTATTCAAGAACCATACATATATAAGAACAAGATCTGTGAATTAAGCACTCCGGGTTTCAAAAACTAAAAACAACTAAAAGATTACAAATATTTACTAAACTAATCTGGTAAATGCAACACTTAGTATGACGCAAGCCAATCTCCCATCTTCCTCAAATCTATAATCTTTGATGCTTGCAACCAAAGATTATAGAAGAGGAAGATGGGAGATTGGCTACTGCGCACATCAAACCATTTACCACATTAGTTTAATACTCGAACCAAACGCGTATACGACAAGTATTGACATAGCATTAAAATGCAAATAAAAAGGAATTAAGAGCACGAAATAAATTTCCATAAAGGGGAAAATGTAATTTTTTTTTCTTGTTGCCTAAAATTTGACATTGTTTCATTAAGAAAATTACATTTTTCATTAAAAAAAAATAAAATAAAAACGTCTAAAAGATTACAAACATGTATTAAACTAATCTGGTAAATGTAACATTTGGATATGCTTATTCAACCGTCGAACTGAACGGACGTGTTTTCTAATAGCGGAGTATTTCATCGTAATAAGTACTTATTACGAATTTCACGTGTGGTGGAAATAATAAACCACCATGCAGCGAAATTCAAAGTCATCCACTGGGTTGCTAACTTCAGGGCCCAGTGGACGGGTAACGACTGAAGTTATAAATTTGGCCAGCGACCAAGAGTCAGGCCCAATTAGTCGACCTGTAGACGGGTCGACTGGCGGTGACACTTTGGCCAGTCGAACCTTTTCTAAGGTGACGACATCAAAAGGAGGCAATCCCTCTCGAAAGAGATTCAAGGAACGAAGAAATGCTTTGTTTATCCTAAAGAAATTAGGATCAGTCGACCCAAGCACGTTGTCGGCTAAGCCATGCGATTCCTTAAAATGGGCTCAAGGAATTCTTGAAGCTGGAAAAAGGGAACGATCACCGGATGAGCTGCCATCCTCTAAACGGGATCAAAGATCGTTTGCCTCAGTTGCAAAAGACAGCCTTGTGATGGCTATTATTAATAAAGGAGCATTGGACGGTATGATTCCAAGGCAAAAATGGGGGGAAATTGAGAACGCGATGTCTGGTATCTACTCAGAGGTGCGAAAAAAGTTTCCCGGACCAAGTCCTCGACGGCAAGATGCTGGATGGTATCAAGGAGTTAATAGCTTTTGCGGACCTGAGGTCTATGGATTGCTTTAAAGCTGCATTGATGCTAATTGGTGAAGTTTGGGAAGGAGCCGCTTTGGAGTTAGTCGATAAAAAAGACATACCGGCTAAACCTAGAGCACATGCATGGATACCGGCAAACCCTCCTGATCCTGAGTCAATACTAGAGAGACTAAAAGAATGTAACCCAGATCTTCCAACCGCCGATTGGAAGGTTGGTCGTTTAGATGGGGTGGATGGACCAAGACGACATGCGGTGTATATATTAAACACAGAGTCGCTGCCACATCTAGCCCAGACCCAAGGACGTGTAAGTTATGGCTGTCATGATATCCATATGAAGGTATACAAAAGCGATCAACCAAAGGATTCCGAAACGGACAAGCCTCCGGTAGAGTCAGCAGTGAAAACATCTCCTAGCGAAGCCGAAGGAGACATAAAACCTGCAGACTATGGCGAAAATCATATGCGGGAAGTTTCTACAGGCTCAAACCTCACCAAAGCTGAACCGCGGATTGTTGCGAGAGTCACCGAGATCTGTGAAGAGGAAGCCCTTGATGACTCAATTGAAGCGGCTGATGTGACGGTGGTTGAAAATTTGGATGGTTCTACGTTCCTCCAGATAAATCTACACCATTGTAAGGCCGCTTGTGCTGCCTTAAAAGTTCTACTGATGAAAGGAGACATAGATATAGTTCTTATTCAAGAACCATACATATATAAGAACAAGATCTATGAATTAAGCACTCCGGGTTTCAAACTTTTGCATAATACCGGTAACGATACAAATCGAGCATGTATAATTGCTAAAAACGAACTAAACTTGTTTCTGCTTCCTTCATTGAGCAATATTGGGTATCTTCGGTCTACATGGGACATGATATGGAGATGCCACCCAGTGCTGTTAGGACCTTAGTTGAGGAGTCACTAAAAACAAAGACAAAACTCATTATGGGATGCGATGCAAATGCACATCATAGTATTTGGGGAAGTAGTGATACTAATGCAAGGGGAGAGTCGCTAATAGACTTTATTTTGCGTACTAACCTGGTAGTTTGCAATAAGGGAGATGCACCAACCTTCGTCACCAGAAACAGGCAAGAGGTTTTGGACGTCACGTTGACCTCTCCGGAACTGAATGATAAGATATCTGAGTGGCAAGTTTTGAGGGAACATAGCTTCTCAGATCATCGATACATCAGTTTCAGATTCTCTGTTCGTACTTCAAAGACCATATTTCCACAAAATGTTAGCAAAGCTGATTGGAATAGGTATAGGGAATCGTTCAATTTGATGATACCGGAAATGCTAGAGACAAATATGAGCACTGTGCAAGAGTTAAGTAATATGAGGAAATCCTGCAGGAAGCTCTTTAACAACGCAAAGTCCACAAGAGCTCCGGAGGATTGGGACACTTACAAGATGAATCTGAGAGCATATAAACGAGAACTGAGAAGGTCTCAACAAAACTCTTGGGATGATTACTGTAGCAGTATTGACAATACGTCAAAGGCTTCCAGACTACGGAAGGTACTAGCATCCACTAACAACGCTCCAGGTTTCATTAAAACATCGGAGGGAAATTGGACAACGTCCAGTGTGGAGACGTTGGAGGTACTTTTGGACACACACTTCCCTGGAAATCGGACGGTTGAACCATGTTCTGGTGGTGTAACAGAGGCTCAGCGGTCATTTCCTATCGAGGAAATTGTGTCGGAATCTATAATAAAATTGGCTTTAAATAGCTTTGGACCATTCAAATCCCCCGGACCTGATGGAATTACTCCAGCGGAATTACAAGCAGTGGCTGAAAGAATTATCCCCTGGTTGACGGTGATATATAAACGCTGTGTAAACTTAGCATATATTCCAGAAAAGTGGAGGGAAACAAAAGTCGTCTTCATACCTAAAGCAGGAAAGTCCTCTCACTCGAGTGCGAAGGATTTCCGACCAATCAGCTTATCCTCATTCCTACTTAAGACCCTGGAGAGGATGATAGACATGTATCTTAGAACTAGCGTGGATTCAAGTTTGCTCTCGAAACGACAGCATGCATACTCGAAGGGCAGGTCTACTGAGACCGCATTGCATGAACTAGTCAGATTTATTGAAAGCTCACTATCTGTCAAAGAATACACAATCGTGGCATTTCTAGACATCGAAGGGGCGTTCAATAATGTCCATCCGAGCTCGATATTAAATGGACTGACAACTTTGAATATTGATCCAGGTATACTTAGGCTGTTAGACGAACTTCTAACAAAGAGACGTATTTCAGCCACACTAGGGCAAGCAAACATACAAAGGTATGTGAACAGAGGCACTCCCCAAGGAGGAGTTCTATCACCTCGTCTTTGGAATGTTGCTATAAACAACCTTCTGGTTTCCCTAGAAAAAGAAAGGTGTTGGTGTAAATCCACCAAAGACGGAACTAATCATGTACTGCAAAGATCGCAAAACTCCCACGGTTAGGCCCATTTCCTTAGGGGGTACTGAAATTCCCTTTGGTGAGTGTGCAAAATACCTTGGCGTTATTTTGGACAGGAAGTTGAATTTTAGGCTTAATATTGAAGAGAGGGCGAGAAAAGCCACGGTAGCTTTGTACTCGTGCAAAAAGGCAATAGGGAAAAAGTGGGGACTAAAACCAAAAATTGTGCATTGGCTATACACGGCAGTAGTTAGACCTATAATGCTATATGGTGTTGTAGACTGGTGGCCGGCACTTCAGAAATCGACTTGTTTAGATAAAGTTCAGCGTATGGCGAGCTTATGTATCTCAGGCGCATTTAGTAAGATAGGAACAGACTCCCTTAATGTCTACATCTATTGCCTTTAGACATTTTGGCCAAATGGTCAGCTGCAACAACGGCTGTGCGGTTGCGCGAGCTATCGCTATGGTCGGAAAAAATGTACGGTCATAGTTCGGTCGTCAAAGTAATGCCAGATGTGCCTAACATAGTGGATTACACCCTGGCAAAACCACTTTTCGAAAAAAGTTTGAAACACTAATTCCCAACAGTGAGGTGTTGTGTGCACAGACCCCGAGGAATAAAATATATATAGATTTCTATACTGATGGCTCCAAATTGAATGGACAAGTGGGGTTCGGAGTATATTCTAAAGATCTGGAAATTCGAATAGCGAAAAGATTACCTAATCACTGTAGTGTTTTTCAGGCTGAAATATTGGCAATAAGAGAGGTGGTGAATTGGCTGAGAAGTAATGTTCCAACAAATATTGACATTAATATATACTCAGACAGTCAACCTGCAATAAAATCCTTGGACTCTGTGTTCCTTAACTCGAAAACGGCCATATACTGCCGCAAATCTCTCAACGAGATGTCTGAGCAGTACAATATTCACCTAATATGGGTGCCTGGCCTTAGGAACATACCGGGGAACTGCGAAGCAGATGTGTTAGCAAGGCTAGGAACTACCTTACATATTCCAGACAGTCATATTTTTCGATATTAGTTCCCCATATTTTATCACTTGGTAAATTTGCATAAACGCCATGGCGTAGTCGTAATTGTCAGCAAGCTTTGAAATTCCTAAATATATTGGAGCCTCTGAAACTTTCTCCCAAGATGGCTGCGACGATTTTATATAAAACGTAAATAATTTTGGGAATATTTTTTTTTAAACGGAAACCGAAACTCATATTTACTGGCATATTACTTTCGGGTTTGGCAAACAAACTTAAGCTCTGAGGTGACAATCGCTGCTTCTTTTGTAGTGGCTTTCGACTGGACTGGGAATTTGGATATCGCCATGGACATGGTTTTAGGTATATTTCGTATCCGAATTGGGGATTGTTATAGTGTCACTAAAGGGTCTATGGTAATCATAGGATAAAATCGAACTTTGAAATGATGGCAGGGAGCACAAACTTGACTTATAATTTGTTAAAATGCATTTTGCAGAAAAACGTGAATTAGATATTTGCGTATATTTTTTTTTACATTTACTACTCAAGTGACAGCTGATGATTTTGATTTTTTTCTCAAAGTAGTGAGATTAAATGAAATGGTACAAAATCGGACAAACAAATGTACATTTAAAATGTATGAAAATCCAAAACCAAAAATATTTTTGAAAGCGATTTAATTTTAGATCGTTTTCATTTTTAAGAAATGTAAAAAAAAAATTAATATATATGCCTTGAGTAATTGAAATTCGGGGATATTTGGTAAATTTTGTGAAAGATCCGGGACACTTCCTAGAGACGAAATTCCGGGACAATCCAGGCGAATCCCGGCCATCTGGCAAGCCTAGCTGACCTGGAAAACGTTAACTTAAGCAGTTTGTTAATGTTTTTGGAGCAATCTGGTTGGTTCCACAAAAGTAAATAATAGAGAAGGTTCAGTGGTTAAGACTAGAAGTGCCCATATGTAAAAGGTACTTTTAGTTAAATGTGGTATCACAATGGACTGAATAGTCTAAGTGAGCCTGAAATTTAATCGGGCTGCCACTTTAACCTAACCTAACCTAACCTACTCAGATTCAAGAAACGCACTCACAGTGTTAAGAATTCGAATCTTATTCCTAATGATAAAAAACTTCCTTCCACGCATCAAAATCTAATTTATTGGCATCAATATTAGCTCTTTCGAGAAATAAACAATCATCTTGTGAGACACGTATTTCCTCAATACCCGACGAAACATCATCTCGATAAAGTCTACGAGCTTCCGTTAGTTAGATTTTTTAATTTCCTACAATGATACTCATTCATCTTTTTATTAATATTCTCCTGAATTAGCTTGCGAACCAATTTCAGTTTAGCCTTTTGGGTAGCGAGATCCGACCCTGAGACAAAAGTCTGAAATCTATTGTGCTTTTTAATGACAGAGAGTAGTTTATTCTTCTCTTTATATAGTTTCTTGAGAATAGATGAATTGAGGGACATCTTCGATAGATCGTAAAATTATATCATCTATTTTCTTCAAGCAGATATCAATATCATCTGTAGTATGATTTGTCTCATCTGGGATAACTAACTCATCGATGGATTCATTTACCTTTCTTTTAACTAACTTCCATTTGGTATTTCTATAATTAAATTTACCGTTTTCTTCAGCCCTATACATGCGAAAAGGTGCATTATCTGAAATCTTCGATGCGAATATTTGAACTGCTAGATGATCACTATCGTATGGAAGAGTATTAAGACAATTTACAGAAGAATTGTGACGATTGATTTGTATACGATTATCGGCCAAACAAATGTCAATAAAGGACCACTTCGCGGAAATGATGGAGCGTTAGAAGCATAAATTGCTCATTTAAATGTTACTACAAAGTTGTTATAAATTTCAAATCAAAAAAGATCAATTTTGTTCCCCTGTGTAATATGTTCTAACATATTAAAATAGTTGCATAGCTTCGTTTTACGTAACATTTCGTTTTTTGATTAAAAGATGAAGAAAAGGTTTTTGTTTTGTTTTATATTTGGAAAGGACAAATTTTATTTAATTTCACAACAGTAATGAATAACCTTTATAATTGACAGTAATTAATAACCTCTATAATTGATGAGGAAAAAATAAAGGTAAACAGTTGCATCAGAGATGGCGCTGTATATAAAAACGATTTTCCCTCTTATTTTCCCGTTTATTTTTATATAGTAGAAGATAATATCTACACCCTTAAAAAAATCACTTCTCCAACATATGTTCCAATGCTTGGAAGAATTTTCTCCCAAAGAAGATTGTGCTAAAAAAATTATATTTAAATTTAATTGCATTTTCCCTCACATCATTCTCACTTCCACGAGATTTTATAAATTTGCTAAATTTTTTAAATTTTATAAATTTCCTAATTTTTGCCCTTCGCCTGGACGGAGAATCGAACCGAAGACCATAGAGTTTTTAAGCCAACACACTATATATACAATTATGGATATAAATTATATTTATATAGCATAGTTTACGGCACCCACGAGCCGATACAAACAAAACATTATTTAACAAAAACATACATTTGTTGGCCACGTGAAGCAATGATTAGCATATCCGCCTTGCATGCAAAGGGTCGTGGGTTCAATCCCAACAACACGTTTTGTTTATATCGGAACATATGCTGGAAGTAAAATAATGAAAGTAACTAATTGGCGCCTTAAAAATATTTATACACAAAGAAAATTCCATTAAAGATTGGAGAAATACTATGTGTGAATATAAACAAGTATACATTTACAAATTTGGAGTAAACATATATATGTTACGATATAAGACCGCCAAAAATTGTATATGCTTAAGTAAAAAGATTAAAATGAGTATTCGGAGCGAAAATTCATTCGGAACCAAGAGAAAAGACATTTAAAAAAAAGCATGAGTTTTGTTTATCATTTTCGCATTACGGGCACTTTTTTGTTTCGTCAAAACAAATCGGAACGTAAACTGAAATAACAGTGAACCCACCAGGAAGAAAACTTTCGGTTAATTTTAGAAAATTTTGAATATTTGTAGAACATTATAAAATTGCAAGAATGTCTTTAGTGACATACGAAGTTCACGATGGACGCATTTTTGGTAAAATTTACAAATTTAAAGAAATTCTGAACTATTTTGTGGAAGACACGAATTTAGTTAATCTTTATGCTTCATTTGAGTATATTTTTTTCCTCGGGTTTAGTTAATTTAACTAACGTACACAAAAAAGTATTAGAGTAAAGTAAACTTTCTCCAAACATAATATTTCTATGAACTAAAATAAAGTTAAATTGGCTTTAGTGAAATAGAGAGTTCACTTTTTTTGAGTGTAGGACGAGTAAGTCAAAATAATAATAGAGTTGTTACAGTAAAATGAAAACATTGGGAAACAGTGAAAAATTAAACAGTAAGATCTATAAAAACAAAGTTTAGTTCCTCTTTATTAATAAGTAGTCCAAGAGGAGTTGACGGATACTTTCGAAAATAAAAGCGGACATTGAGTTTGAGTTTTGCCACTAAAATTATTTCTCATTTTAACGGCAAAACTCGCATCGGTAAAACCAGAATAACATTATAACTTTTTTAGGCAAATTGTATTATAACTTGGTGGGGAATGATCCTGTACGATTAGGAGCTTTTTCCTAACCGGCAAAGTCTTTATTTATTAATTTAAAAAACTTTGCACAAATTAATTTAAGGGCCAGTGTGAAACACGATAAAATAAGAAGACGAGAGATGTCGACAGTTCGATTACAAAATTACAATAATTTTATTACTTAAAATTCTACCTATGCGGGAATGACGACACAAAAGGGAATCAAAAATAAATAGTATGTATGTTAATATGTATGTTTGTGCCCTCCATTGGTTGCTTCGTTTGTTTGCCTTCTAAGCGACAGTTAGAAGACAACAACAATGACAATATGTATGCTTGCCTCGATCGATGCTTTTGCTCTGCTTAAGATAACCAAAGCAGAGAAAGCATCGATAGAGGCAGAGGTAAGCAAAACAACAGGTATGTACAAATAAATATAGCGAAATAAATATATGAGAAATGAAATGAAAATAAATGAGAATAATTAAACGACAAAAAATAAACGAAAATGATTTAAAACATAAACTAATAAACAAATTAATATAAACGAAATCGAACGAAACAAATAAAATATCAATGAAAAATAACAAAATCAAAAACAAACATAGTAAAATAAATTAAAAATACGAAATGAAAAAATTAAAAATTGAAATAAATAAAAATACAAAGCATAAAGTTTATACGATGACCTAACATGCCGGCCCCATTGAAAGGGTTCTCTCAATTTAATAGCAAAGCGAGTTTGTGAATAGGTCGGCGTATAACTCCCTTTGTGGTGTTGACATCGGCGACTCGAATGCGTCCGTCTCGGCCAGGAACAGCGTTGATGATTCTTCCCATGAGCCATTTTTGAGGAGGAATGTTATCTTCGTGAACCAAAACCAAAGAACCAATAGCGATGTTTGAGACAGAGGCAGTCCATTTATTTCTAACTTGCAGTTCATTAATGTATTCATGAGACCACTTCTTCCAAAATCGTTGTTTTATTGCTGTAATCTGAGCCCAGTGTTCCAGGTTGCTAATATTGATTGATGTGACTTCACGTTCAGGTAGAGAGCGTAAGGCACTGCCAGTGATGAAGTGACCTGTAGTGAGGGCTTCAAAATCGCTGGGGTCAGATGACATCGGGGAAATCGGCCTTGAGTTTAAAATGGATTCAATTTCGACTAGTGCTGTGACAAGTTCTTCAAACGTTAGTCGAGCGTTCGAAAGGGTTCGATTCAAGTGACCTTTGGCTGATTTGACGGCAGCCTCCCATACTCCGCCAAAATGGGGCGCACGTGGCGGAATGAAATGAAAATTTACGAATTCATTGGCACAATAGTTAACTATTTCATTTTGATGATTTTGATCAAAGAGAAAAATTTTCAGGTCCTTCAGTTTTGAGTTCGCACCGACAAAATTAGTGCCATTGTCGCAATAGATGTCCGTCGGTAAACCTCTTCGACCAATCATTCTTTTGAGCGCTGCGATGAAAGCGTCTGTTGACAAATCGGAGACAGCTTCGATGTGGACTGCTTTTGTTGCGAGACAA
Organism: Haematobia irritans; assembly: GCF_050003625.1. Lineage (NCBI taxonomy): Eukaryota > Metazoa > Arthropoda > Insecta > Diptera > Muscidae > Haematobia > Haematobia irritans. Next base: position 98,485,110 of record NC_134397.1, on the reverse strand, counting down.
ACAAAAACAGCAATGTAAGTCTTATAAGGTATTTTACCTCGAATGCGTAAGTAAGTGTTGACAGGACCACAGAAATCCACGGCACATCTCGCAAAAACTCTGCATGGGTTAAGACGATCCACAGGCAAATTTGACATCATTTGTTGAAGAAGTTTTGGCCGATAGCGAATGCAATGGGGACATGAGTTAACGATCTTGCGGCAAAGACTTCGTAAGTTGATTATCCAGTAGCGCATTCGGGTCAGCGAAACCAAAGCCTTTGGGCCAGCGTGATAATTTTTGATATGAATATGGCGAACGTAACAAACAACAAAGTTGTTGTCCTTTGGCAAAATAATTGGATGCTTTTGTGCCTCAGGAATAACAGCCAATTCCAATCGACCTCCAACCTTCAGAATATCTATGCCACTTGAAGAGTCAATAAACGGGTTGAGACATTTTAGGGAACCTTCAGGGTCTTGTTTCTTTAATGCACGCTTTATATCATCTTTAAAATGTGTTTGTTGAATATTCCACACAATAGACAGAACAGCGCGATCTAGTTCTTGTGGTTGTAAGGTTTCAGCAGTGGCAAAAGTCGATTTTGAAGACGACAATTTGTAGAAAAAGCGAAATATCCAGGCAACAACTCGAATAATTTTTATATATGAGCTGCAATTTTCAACAAATTGTGAAACTCTGTTGGGTTGTAACTGAAGATTCAGAGTAGTTTTCCGTTTCTCTTTGTTCACGATTTCATGGTCAATTTCATCACACCTGTTTGGAGGCCATTTCTCAAACTCCTGAGTAAGAAAATCTGGACCAGAAAACCAAATTGATGATTGTAGTTCTTGAACAGTAGATCCCCTCGAGACAATATCAGCAGGATTCAAACTAGAAGGTACATGGCGCCAGTTACAACCACTCGTAGAATGTTGTATTTCAGAAATTCTGTTCCCCACGAATACAGAAAGTGTCGAAGAATGTTGCTTGAGCCAATGAAGAACTATCTGCGAGTCAGTCCACAAAAATACAGAACTTTTTGGAATGTTAAGAATATTTCGTGTTTTCATATATAATCGAGACAAAAGTTGCGCTCCACACAGTTCTAAATTCGGCAACGACTTTCGTTTGGTTGGGGCAGCTGTGTAAAGTTGTGAATGCACTTTACCAGACATAGTTTTGACTCTGATATAGAGACAACAACCATAAGCTCGAATCGAAGAATCACAGAACCCATGCAATTGGATGGAAATTGGATTGGGTGACAAACAATAGCGAGAAATTTGAAGAGCAGGGTCGAAAAGCGAAGACAAGAGGGTCGAAAAGCGAAGACCCTCTTGTCTTTTGTTACTGATCCAGGATAAGACTTGGGCGAGAACGAAAATAAGAAATTGTCTGTTTGTTGGTCCCAAGAAATGCCCAATGCACTTGTAACTGAGGACTCGTCCAAATTCAAATCTTTAACCGTTTTATCATTGCGAAAACTCTTATGATTTGAATGCCATTTATCCAATTTGAAACAAGCCATTTTCAAAATTTCAGTAACTTCAGTTCGGATAATTCTTCGATAGTTTCAGCACCTCCAACAAAATCATCACATAATATAATAGTGTGGTTCACGTAGTTTCAGATTTTTCACCAGGCTCATGTGTCCCGAATCTTCGTACTCCTTCATGAACGAGACATACTTTGCTTTCAAATCTGCATCACGGTTAAGACGCCGTTCTAGAGAAGCAAAACGTTGTAATGCAGTATTGCGAGAGTCACCAAGAGAATTAGAAGTTTCCTTGAATAGTAGCCTAACAACAATTCTACCTGATGATTCACGACCCTTCCATGTGTGTATGGACGGAGGCAGATGTATTGTTAGTGACAGCGCTGGAGGTGGATGGCGTTGGCTCTGGAGTAGTGGATCTTGGACCCAACTGGGACCGATGAAGCATGGTGTGATGCGATCGAGAACAGGTTTTGCATTTAAACGATGATGGACAATTAGTCACTTGATGACCTTTAGCAAGACAATTAATGCAAAGACCAAGTTTTTTGGCATTTTCAAACCTAAGGGGCACATCCATATCTTTAAAGCGTTGGCATTGAGCTATATAATGGTCAGATTTAGAACAAAGGGCACAAACACGTTTTGTACACGAGAAAGAATATCCTTGTTTGGATTGCTTTTGCGAAGATTTTCCAGAATGGTGCTCCGGACGACGAGAATTTGTGTTTGTGTCAAGTGATTCTAAATATTGACATCTTCTTTCAAGAACCTTGGAACAATCATCCCAAGTTGGCAATTGGCTAAAGTCGAGAGAGTCTTTCCATTTGCGTTTGGTATCGCCATCAACCTTTTGCATAACAATATGAATCAGCATTGCGTTGACAATATCTTTATCCGAACCAAGCGATTGTAATGAACTGTAAAGCGCTGAAACATTATCCACAAGGCTTCTTAATTGACCAGAATTTGGCTTTGAGACATCAGGAAGTTCAAAAAGAGTTGAAATATTTTCCATAAAAATCAATGTATTGTTGTCGTAGCGAGATTTTAAACGTTCTAAAGCCTTGGGATAATTTTCATTGGTGATTTGAAATGCTTTCACAGTTTCGAGAGCATGCCCTTGGAGGCAGTTTATCAAATGGTTGAATTTTTCGATGTTGGAGAGCCCATGTTCACGATCAATAATTTGTTTAAAAGAGGTAATGAAATTTTTGTACTCACTGTATTTCCCATTAAAGCTAGGTAATTTTAAACGAGGGAGTTTATTTGTTGGTACAGGTATGGAAAATGATGATTCAGACAATGTTGTGTTATGTCCTTCATCTGTAAGTTGTTGTTGTATGGTAGAACTTATATAGCAATACAAATCTTCAATGTCTCCACGACCACTATCATCAGGGTCAAGACTTTCAATTTTTGTTTGGGTCGAAAGAATTTGCTTAAAATATGATTCTAAGATTCCAAGGCGACACTTCAAATCCGCGACAGAAAGATTTTTATTTTTGGCATTTGCCTCAATCACTGTTTTTATACGAGAAATATTTTTCTTCGTTATGGTACGTTGTTGTTTTAATTCTTCCAAACTCATGTTTTTTCAAAATGGAGAAATTACCGCACAAATAATGTATGTAAAATTATTAGGTAACAGTGAGGAGACGACGCTTGCTACTTTTACAACAACAACATTTTATTTAAATTCTTTTGTAGTGCAATTATTGACCAATGCAAAAAAAATATGAAATAAATCAAAGGCTTGAATTTGGGACAACACATTTTTATTTGCCTTATTTGCAACAAATCACAATATTTTATGTTTGTACCACTTTTGAGAAAAATTTGAAATAATTTCTTTTGTTGAAATTGCAATGGCAGTTAAATGGGAAATGGGAGCCACCGTGGTGCAATGGTTAGCATGCCCGCCTTGCATACACAAGGTCGTGGGATCGATTCCTGCTACGACCGAACACCAAAAAGTTTTTCAGCGGTGGATTATCCCACCTCAGTAATGCTGGTGACATTTCTGAGGGTTTCAAAGCTTCTCTAAGTGGTTTCACTCCAATGTGGAACGCCGTTCGGACTCGGCTATAAAAAGGAGGTCCCTTATCATTGAGCTTAACATGGAATCGGGCAGCACTCAGTGATAAGAGAGAAGTTCACCAATGTGGTATCACAATGGACTGAATAGTCTAAGTGAGCCTGATACATCGGGCTGCCACATAACCTAACCTAACCTAACCTAAATGGGAACCCAACAACAATATTTTAAATTGCTCACAAGAACACACCCGCGAGACAAAATAGTTTTATTGGAAAATATTTCACAAATTTGATTGTTTAAAAAATGTTCCTTTTTTATACACCAATTGGAGCAGAATTAGTAATGGCAAATTTGTTTAATTTTTATTGTTGACCACTGCAACTTGATTTTGATTCACTATAGTTGGGATAGTTTGATTGTAGTTAATCGAGACAAATATTTCAATAAATTTGATTGATTTAGTTCAAAAAGTTTATTTGAGTTATTTCACTTGGGTTTATTTTTTGTTGGGAAAATGTACACTGCACTTGATTATTTAATTGTTTTTTGTTCGCGATAATACGAGAAAGTGTTTTTATTTCCAAATTGTTTTTACAATTTTTCCACGAAAACGACGAAAAAATAGAAAACTTTCCCACGAAAACGATAAATTGTTTGTAATATTTTCACACTGTCCTGTCACGGTCGCCAAAATGTACGATTAGGAGCTTTTTCTTAACCGGCAAAGTCTTTATTTATTAATTTAAAAAACTTTGCACAAATTAATTTAAGGGCCAGTGTGAAACACGATAAAATAAGAAGACGAGAGATGTCGACAGTTCGATTACAAAATTACAATAATTTTATTACTTAAAATTCTACCTATGCGGGAATGACGACACAAAAGGGAATCAAAAATAAATAGTATGTATGTTAATATGTATGTTTGTGCCCTTCATTGGTTGCTTCGTTTGTTTGCCTTCTAAGCGACAGTTAGAAGACAACAACAACAACAACAACAATGACAATATGTATGCTTGCCTCGATCGATGCTTTTGCTCTGCTTAAGATAACCAAAGCAGAGAAAGCATCGATAGAGGCAGAGATAAACAAAACAACAGGTATGCACAAATAAATATAGCGAAATAAATATATGAGAAATGAAATGAAAATAAATGAGAATAATTAAACGACAAAAAATAAACGAAAATGATGTAAAACATAAACTAATAAACAAATTAATATAAACGAAATCGAACGAAACAAATAAAATATCAATGAAAAATAACAAAATCAAAAACAAACATAGTAAAATAAATTAAAAATATGAAATGAAAAAATTAAAAATTGAAATAAATAAAAATACAAAGCATAAAGTTTATACGATGACCTAACAGATCCAAAGCAACAATTGAATAAGTTTATTTTCTTTAGAATAAATTATTAAAGAAAGCAAACAATTGTTCACACCTAAATAAATTTATGTGTTGGTTGTAAAATTATTGTTTCGAATTTAAATATAATGTGCTTTTGAATGGTTATCGTTAACTTTAGGATTCGATGGAAAAATATTTATATATTACTCGACTTCACATTCTTCCTTTGTAAGAGTTTTTTGAATTTCTTCGAAAATTTCAAACTTGTGTACAAAACCCTTTTTTGTTACAAATTTTTTTATTTTTGCAATAAAAAATAATATATGATTTGAAATCAGTCCATTTCGTTTATATCAAGCACTGTTCTTTTCTGAATTTAATAATTTTATAAGACACACTTTACAGTTTCGTAGTAAAAAGTTAATATAGTAGTATGTAATGTTGAACACCTTTTCGGGATATTCCGAACGTATTTGGAATATACGTAAAAAAATATATGTAAACAAAAAAAAAATAAAAAAATGGTGTCTGTCGAAGCAGGGATCGAACCCAGGACCCTGGCATGCAAGGCGGACGTACCAATCACTGCTCTACGTCGCCAACAAATGTATGTGTGTAAATATAACCATAGCGATAGGCGGTAGGCGAACACTTATTTACGTGTATTTCTTATGGGAAGCCCAAAATCCGCGACGGAATTTGACGGCTAAATTAAAACTTATTCTAACTCCTTGGCGAAAACTGGTATAGTTTTGCCATCGCTTATCAATTTTTTTAACTCACCACTAGGAATTGCTGTTGCCTGGACACGTGTAGATTATTTTTTCGTGAAATAACTCAACAAATAACAAGCCATTGTATGTTTTTATTCAACTTCATTGTTTAATATTGTCAAAGCGTGCTGTATTGACAACAAAAACGCTAGGAAACGTGAAAAAGGGAATTATTCGCCGTCAAGCTTATTGTATTTGCCGTTGCGGCAAAAATGTTTCGCCTACCGCCTATCGCTATGGTTATATTTACACACTATGTTTAACAATCCCAATAAACACAAACGTTTGAAAAATACTAAATTTCAACATTTTTTCAAAGGATGAGGGTAAGATTCAAGTTGAGAAAATCGCGTTCTCAACAAAAAACAGACATTACCCTCAACAGTGAAATTCAACACATTAGCAATAATATCTCAAGTGTTATCCTCAAATTGAAATGCATCGCTACTCAATAATTTGTCAAACAATTTTCGATGCGTGTCAAATTCAAATTTAACATCGTTGCAAATACTTTTCAACCTAAATTTGTATGAATGATATCCCCACTTCAAATTGAAAGTCAAAGCCAAAATTCTATGAATTTTGTATAATTTATTCATTTTCATCAAAGTAAAATATATAATAATACACTACACTACATAATACACTACAATACCAATTGATAAATAATAATCTTATTAAACATACAACAAATAAGAACAAAAAAATAAAAAAAAACAAACAACAAAACTTTAAATATCTTAAACATTATTAGTAAACACTTTTGCATTGATAATTCGATTTCCTTCCTGTTGGTGTCATAATACAGCATTAAAATTTATTAACATGCGGGCAATTTGAAATTAGGAACGTACTGTTAGAATTGATTACCGCGTGTTAGAATTGATTTCCAGCAGAAGGAATTCACAAAATATCCATTTTAAACTGATAATAGCATATGAAATAAACTGACGATGTGATGCACATTTTCATCCAGAAGTTGTTGATTTCAACAATTGTTGTTTTTAATAATTTTAATTGGTTGCACTTGTAATGTTTCTGGAAACTTTTTCTTGGCGATATGTTTGCAAGAATGTAACATCCAAAGATTTTAGTTTTCTGCAAAGAGATTTAAATTTAGTAATTTCTCTAAAGTGTTGATTTAATTTTTCATATTGACGTACTAATTATTATAAACTATTTGAAGCATTTCCAGTCAATTGTCCACCATTTTTTCATCGGTCATCTTTTTAATGTTTTCAAGAACGTAGAATCCATACTTTTGGTTTCCTGCAAAGAGATATACATTTAGTGACTTCCTTAAAGTTTTATTTCATTTTCACTTACCTATTTTTATAAACTATTTGGTTACTTGTCTAAAATTTTCCATTTTTTTTATTTCTTGCAATTGACCACGAACTTCGTTGCACAAAGAAGTATTGAAAACCACATGGTTTTATCGTTGCATTTTAGGGTAGTGTTTTGTCAAAGTTTTCTCATATTATCTTCAACACCTTTTCAAAGATTTCGTCAACATTTTGGCAAATTGGAAGTAATTCGCAAACAATTTGAAGATGTATTGAAGATGAGCTATTTCAAGTCAAGTTGAATTTATGTTGAAAATTATATTTACCCTCAAACTGAAAAGTTGTTGCATTTGAAAAACGCTCATCCTGTGTTTATTGGGATGTTATGTTGTTAAACAATGTTATGCTAGCATCGGCTCGTGGGCGCCGCAAGCTATGCTATATAAATATGACTTATAACGATAATTATCTCTTGATGACCATAACAGCTACGTAGCCCAGTGGTTAGTGTGCTGGCTTACAAACTGTGTGGTCCGCTGTTCGAATCCCCGTCCGGCAAAAGGTAAAATTTTAAAAATTATAAAATTTAATAATTTCTTCTACAATGTTTGTATTACAGAAAAAGGTGCTAAGAACTACAAAACTCATGGAAGTGAGAAAAAGGCGAGGGAATATACAATTAGGCAGAAAAAAATTTGAGCACAATCTTCTTTGGGAGAAAATTCTTCTAAGCATATAATATTTTTGGGTTCAAAATGTTTCCAAACATATTATATGTTCACATAATAACATATAGTTTTTTGGAAAGCAACATTATTGAATTTGGATGGAAAAATACATTATGTTTGGAACTTAGACTACCCAAACATATTATATTGTTTAGACCAATATGCTGTCAAACATATTATATATTGGAAGAAATCAAATATATAAATGTTTGGGCAATACCCAAAAATGTGTATGTTTGAAGCAAAATGTGTTTGGGAGTATATGTTACAGAAGCGATTTTTTTTGAGGGTGCATTTGACCAAACACAACAACGTGTTGATGATTCTGAGCGGTGTTTGCAGCTGTTAACTCGTAATACACCCGAGTTTCTCCGTCGATATGTGACAATGGATTAAATATGGCCCCATCACTACACTCCTGAGTCTAATCGACAGTCGGCTGAGTGGACAGCGACCGGTGAACCTCCGAAGCGTGGAAAGACTCAAAAGTCCGCTGGCAAAGTAATGGCCTCCGTTTTTTGGGATGCGCATGGAATAATTTTTATCGATTATCTTGAGAAAGGAAAAACCATCAACAGTGACTATTATATGGCGTTATTGGAGCGTTTGAAGGTCGAAATCGCGGCAAAACGGCCCCATATGAAGAAGAAAAAAGTGTTGTTCCACCAAGACAACGCACCGTACCACAAGCCATTGAGAACGATGGCAAAAATTCATGAATTGGGCTTCGAATTGCTTCCCCACCCACCACACGGATGAAAAAGGCTGTTTCTCATATGTTTGGCTATAAACATTATATGTTTGGAACACAAATTTTTAAACACAATATTTTTGAGTGCAAGCATATAATGTTCATAAAATAGCATAACATGTTTGGGACATATATGTTAATATGTTAGAACATATTATGTTTGGGACATAAAATGTTTGTAAATATAATATGCTTGGATGCAAACATATATTAATTTAGAAATAGCCTATAAACATATATGTGTTTAGTAGCTTGGAACGCTATTTAACAGGGAGCGATATTGAATTAAGTTGGTGGTTGTTGCTTGTTATTACAAAATTAACATTTTAACTGTGTGGTCCGCTGTTCGAATCCCCGTCCGGCAAAAGGTAAAATTAAAATAAAAAAATCATACAATTGAATAATTTCTTCTACAATGTTTGTATTACAGAAAAAGGTGCTAAGGACTAAAAAATCTCGTGGAAGTGAGAAAGATGTGGGGGAATAGACAATTGGGCAGAAACAAAATTTTGAGCGTTCAGGTCGAAAACCTATGTTGTTAGCACCTATATTACCTGTTTATTTTCATAATTCATTATGATTGTAAATATATAAATAAATAAATAAAATTTTGAGAATTTTTTTTAAGCATATAATAATTTTGGGTGCAAAATGCTTCCAAACATGTTATATGGTCATATAATAACATATTGTTTTTTGGAAGACAACATTATTGAATTTGGATGCAAAAATACAAAATGTTTGGAACTTAGACTACCCAAACATATATTGTTTAGACCAATATGCTTTCAAACATATTATATATTGGAAGATATCAAACATATAAATGTTTTGGCAAAATATATATGCTTGAAGCAAAATATGTTTGGGAGTATATGTTACAGAAGCGATTTTTTGTGAGCGTGCATATTCTCCAGATGTGGCCCCAGCGACTTTTTCTTGTTCTCAGACCTCAAAAGGATGCTCGCAAGGGAAAAATTGGGCTGCAATGAAGAGATGATCGCCGAAACTGAGACCTATTTTGAGGCAAAACCGAAGGAGTACTACCAAAATGGTATCAAAAAATTGGAAGGTCGTTATAATCGTTGTATCGCTCGTGAAAGGAACTATGTTGAATAATAAAAAGGAATTTTGACAAAAAAATGTGTTTTTCAGCCAACCTGTTATTTTGGTGGAAAAAGTTGCTTAAATTTTATTTATATAGAATCTTTTGTCAAACTTTTATTTCTGTTGAAAATTTTGTCAAAATTTTATTTCACAATTTTGGGATTATTCGTTTGGCTTGAGGTCATGGACTAATGAAAAATGCAGGTTTTGTTGTTTTTCATTACTTTTTTATTGAAATGTTGCAGTTCTCGGATATTTCGATACACCATCGGTGACCATCTTCAGCGAGATATTATCTATAAATATGTAATAATTGTAATAATTTAAATATTTAACAGTATTAAGTTTTACAATGTTTAGCAACAAAAATATAACATTAATTGTATTTACATTTTACAAAGTTATGGGCTTTCTCCTTACAAAGCTCATGTCTAACTGAGCTAACCATGTATATTTCCGCTTAGTATTCTCATCCATCGTCAGTATTTCAACTTTTTGGAAATTTGGTATGTGTCTTGTGGTTGTGAAATGTGCTGCAAGGGCCGTTTTTTGTTCTAAGGGCTTGTCTTTCATCTTTTGGTCATATTTGTGGGCAGAAAGTCTTGTTTTTAATTTGGTCCTAGTGGTGCCAACATAAGCCATTGGACATGGATTGTTTTCGTCCCCATCGCATTTTATTTTATATACTACATTCGATTTGTCTTCCATTTTTATCTTAGTTTTAGTTTTACTGAAAAGGTCATATATCATTTTGTTACACTTTTGGGCCAGTTTGTAGTTATCCTTGTTGTACACTGTTAGAAAAATATGTTTTTCATATGTTCCGATATAAACAAAATATGTTTCGGGCACAATTTTTAAACACAATATATTTAAGTGCAAACATGAGTTAGCTCCAGACACCTTCTTACTTGCCAAAAATATTTTAAAACAACAAAGTAAAAGAGAATTGAAAATAAATGAAATTTAAATGAAATTTTAATGAATTAAGCGCGTGGAACTTCCGTTCCCATAAAACAGCAATAGTTAGCTGCAACGACTTCCCGGAATAAGATGAGGTGATCATGGCGAAACACAACATAAGTTAGCTGCATTGGATTCCTGGAATTACAGCAGGTGATTGTTGGCAAGTGCATAGTTTTAAGCACTTATGAAGTTGTAGCAATTATTGAAATCAGTTCTACTTTTGAGTTTAATAAATAAAGACGGAGTTCGCTCCAAATAAAAAAGATTGATTCTTTTTTTTTAAATAAAAATTAAACAAAAAAAGTTAATTGGCGCCCGAGCAGGGATCCGATAAAGCAACGCGAAAGTGAATCAAGTAGTGTTAAAAATAGTCTATCGAGGTCCCAATTGTCCGCGCGGTTGGAACTCCCGCGAAAAAAGTTGTGAAGAACGAGGCCCCTGAGTACCTATCGAAATAGGAAAAAGGACGGTGTTGAACACCAGCCGCTTCACTGGACAAATATAAAAAATAAGAAAAATGTTAAATTAATAATTAAAAAAGAACAGTTATAATGAAAACAATATTTTGAAAAAATATATTAAAGAAAAGAATAATATTAATATTAAAACAAAAAAAGAAAAAGGACTAGTGAAGTCACATGAAAAATAAGAAAAATTTTAAATTAATAATTAAAAAAGAACAGTTATAATGAAACAATATTTTGAAAAAATATATTAAAGGAAAGAATAATATTAATATTAAAACAAGAAAGGACATACCGCTTGGTTGTGCATAAATAAACACAATAAACTACAGACGGCAGCATTCAACATTCAACACTCAACATGTTCCAGACCAGATATATTTTCTATAAGTTATAATTTTTTTTGTTTGTTGTGCATTTAATAAAATTAAATCTGATCTGATACATAACATTTTGAACTGAAACAAACGCAAAAATGTCCAATCCTAATAATTTAATCCGCCCTGCTGTCCTTTCCAATCCAACCCAAAATCCCACTGTACCAGCACCTCCCGTTCAACCAGTACAGAATCTTACACCTGACATAATTGCCCGCATGGTGCAAAACGTAATAGAGACTCAATTTCAGGGCCTATTACAGGCAAACTCTCAACAAAATACAGACTTTGCAAATTTTTCCGATCAAACCATTGACCCTAACTTAAATAACAATATTTCAGACTTTGACTAAATTCCGGATGTAGTTAAATGTTTGCGTGATTTCTCTGGAGATCCAGGAGAATTTAGCTCTTGGAAAGAAAGCGTAGATCGAATTCTTCAGATCTATGAACCCATTAGGGGTTCTCCTAAATATTATGGAATCTTAAATATTATACGTAACAAAATCGTCGGCAATGCGGACATTGTCCCTAAGAGGGACATCCGCACTTTGGAATATCAGATGATATCCTTAGTGCAAGGCAATCAAACTGTCCCAGAATTTTACGGATAGGTATATACTCAATTATCACTTATCTTAAATAAAATTGGTTGTATGGATTTACCGGATGAGTCGTTGAAGCTTTTCACACAATCATACCGAGACAAAGCACTCGATACGTTTGTTCGAGGTCTTAATGGCGATTTATCGCGACTACTAGGTATGAAGGAACCAGCCGATTTGCCACAGGCCTTGCACCTGTGCCTCAAGTTAGAAAATCAATATTTTCGTTCTGATTATGCCAATAGAAGCAAAAATATTCCTAATGGAATCTTTAACCACCAAAGTAAAGGGCAAAAACCGAGGCTCCATCCACAAAAAAATCAAAACCAGCAACAATTTTACCCTCAATTAGCCCATATACCACATCCTAAGGTGCATTCCAATAAGCACGATTATCAAGCACCATTGCAAAATCAACATGTACAGTACAATGGGAATAACTACCAGCAGAAATATTATCCTCCTCAACGACCAACAGCACCTAAACCCCAGCCAAGACCAGAGCCTATGGACGTGGATGAAAGTCTTCGGTCAAAGGAGGCCACCACCGGCATCTTCCCGTCTCCCTATGAACAAGGTGCAAAGAAACTTTCATCTAGACACTCATAATCATCCACCAGATGAAGCATATTATGGAGAACACCCACCGGAAAAAGACGAATGCGACAATTGCTCCAAAAATGGTAATCCGGACTACTCGCAGGATTATTACCAACAATTGGCTAATGAAGCACCTTATTTTGCGAACCAAGAAGAATAACTAACTGACACCAGCGATTTACATTTTTTAGGCTAACTGATTCATCGTTACCTTATGTACGATGTAAAATAGAAAATGGAAAAATTTTAAATATACTTATAGATACAGGATCAACAAAGAATTACATTCAACCATTTCTCCCAAAAAAAGTTATACCAAATCAGAACAATTTCTTTACAAGATCAGTTGCCGGTGATATAGAAATCACCAGCCACACATTTCTTAATCTTTTCAATATTAGAGACAAAAAATTAAAATTTTACATCCTTCCAAACTTAAAATCTTTTCATGGGATTTTAGGCAATGACAGCTTAAAGCAAATAGGAGCAGTTATTCATACCAGAGATGGTTACATTTCGCTCGAAAATGGGGCTAAAATAAAAATTCACCAAATGAAGTCAGAAGCAATAAATCTATTTAAAATAAAGGATGGCAACCCTAAGCCATGCAAGAATAAAAATTTAGTGCTCTGCTCAATTTATCTGTTTTTCTAAAGTATTACACGCAAAGAAAAAAAACGTTTGGAAAACGTGTACCGAAAACGTTTTTCTTTTGTTAGAGTTTTTTGAATTGCTTCGAAAATTTTAAACTTTTATCACCAAAAAAATTCGTTTGTTACAAAATTTTTATTTTTTCAATAAAAAAAGTTATTTTTGAAATAACAACACAGTCCATTTCGTTTATATCAAACACTGTTCTTTTCTGACTTTAGGTCTTTAATAACACACATTTTACAGTTCAAAATTTAATATAGTACAATGTAATGTTGAACATTTTTTCGGAATCTTCTGGAATATATGTACAAAAAAAAAAAAACAAACAAACAAAAAAAAACATTGGTCGAAGCAGGGATCGAACCCACGACCCTTGGCATGCAAGTCGGACGTAGCAACCACTGCTCCACGGTGCCAAACTAAAAGTTTGTTTCTGTTAAATGAACTTTGTTTATTCGGTTCGTGGGCGCCGCAAGCTATGCTATATAAATATAACTTATATGGATATTTATCTATTGATGACCATAACTGGTACATAGCTTAGTGGTTAGTGTGTTGGCTTACAAAGTGCATGGTCCTCGGTTCGATTCTCCGTCCAGGCAAAAGGTAAAAAAAAATTTAAAAATTTCTAAAATCGTATAATTACTTCTACATTGTTGGTACTACAGGAAAAGGTGTTAAGAACTAAAAAACCTCGTGGATGTGAGAAAGATGTGAGGGAAAAAGCAATTAGCAAGAAAACAATGTATTTTTTTTGGGTTTGTCTTTATGAAATTGTTTTTACATCCTGGAAAAGAATAAACGTTTATCACAAAAAGTATATACTTTTCTTCCAAATACACTTCCATAAAGCGAAAAGCAAATGAGAAATGAACTTTGTTTGTCTAAAATTTCGTTTGGGAGGAAAGAATTATTTTTTTGCGTGTAATAATTTTAATATAACTTAAAGTATTAAAAAGCAAATATCAAGCGTCTGCTGAATACAAAATTTATAAAATTGCGTCGACTTTGATCATCATTGCATTATTTAATTGCATTCTGAATACTCGTGCTGCCGCTGTCACCTGCTATTTTTCGTTTACGCTTTGCACTGCCGTTTGTTTACAAAATGACTTCTTGTCCTGTGTGCAGCAAAAATGTTACAAAAAGCACTGGAGGTGTTTCTTGTTGCATTTGTGAGGAATGGTTCCACCTGAAAAAGTGCTCTGGACTCAGTGACGCTGCCTGTAATGTGCTTGTAAAAAGAGGTGGAGCTGTTGGCTGGAAATGTGGAGGGTGCTCTTCTTTTGTTGCAGTTGACAATGCCGGTATTAATAACCTCACAAAAAAGATGGACGATTTAACAAATACGTTGCCAACTAAAATACGTAGTGAAATTGACCAAGCTATTGTTCCCATTATGGAGGCTATTGAAAAAAACAAAAAACACTGTGAAGAAAACAATACTGCTGTATTGGCTGAGGTACGACAGCTACGAGCGGAGAATAATATGATTCGCTACCAATTAAATAGACACGATATTCTAGTGTCAGGTTTGCCTACAAATGTCGAACCGTGTGACATGGCTGTGAAGATCCCTGAGGCACTAGGTGTTTGCACTGTTGCGACTGATATTATTTCTTCGTTCTGGCTTGGAAAACAAAAACGATCCATGTTGATTAAGTTCCATTCTTTGGTCAAACGAGACGAGATCATGAAGAAATATATGTCAAGTAAAAATTTAAAGCATTCATCAATTTTTGGATCCAATATAGAAGCCAGGATCTATCTCAATGACAACTTGCCTCCACTTGCCTTAAAAATAAAAAATCTCTGTCGCTCTTTGTTAAAAGAAAAAAAGATTAAACGTTTCCAACTTCTTCCATCTGCTGCTAAAGCCGTCATCTTCGACTCCAACAATGATAAAAAGGTGTATTCTTACGACGGCCTTCTTAAGCTTGGAAATGAAGCTGAAGCAAACTTTATAAGATCCCAACAAGGAAGTCGGTCAAATCGCCAATTTTTGGGGGATACACCGAATTTTGGAACTCCTACTGCAGCAAATTGACATATAATGTCGCGATTTTTTTTTTTTCTTCACAAGGATGGGAGGGAGGGTGAGAGTATGGGGGTTAGTCATTAGAGCGGGCTTTGATGACACCCCCGCTACATATTATTGCTTCATATTCGCTTTTTCTTGAATTTAATAAATGTTGAGCATTTTTTTGAAATTAATGATTTGTTATTTAAGTTGGATTCATAAATTATTTTTAAGTTTTCTACTAGCACACAATCTTTTAAATGCATTTTATGATTTTAGGTAACAGTATAGGAGAGATTGTCAGTGATGAGTCCTTTTTAAAACGATTTTCAGCGAATGAGCATTCTAATATTAACATCGGTTTTTGTAACGTTCAGTCGCTCAAGCCTGGTACTAAATCTACGAAGTTTGATGAATTGAAAAATATTTTGGGTGGAGGACATCTTGATATCATTGGATTTGCAGAAACATGGTTAAAACCGTATGTATCTAACAAATGTATAAGCATCCCAGGTTATAAGCTATTTCGTAATGACCGTTGTGATAGACGTGGTGGCGGTGTTGCTTTTTACATCTCTTCTAGACTTAAAGCTAGAGTTCTTAAGACAATTTCAGAGTCTGATTGCGAATTGTTATTTATTAGGATTGATACAGGTGTGGAAACTCTTATTATTGGTATCGTTTATCTACCAAACGGTCGTATTGATACTTTTGAGGGTAACATTTCTGATGTTGTGTCTATGTATGAACACGTTGTCCTAATGGGAGATTTCAATTACGATATTTTTAATTCTCGAAAGTACACTAGTTTCCGCCATTTTCTTACGAGGTGTAATTTGTCAGTACTCCACAACGACAAGCCTACACATTATGATTATACCCACAATTCTTTTTCGATGATTGATTATTTTTTGGTTAGTAATGCCTCTTCTGTACTTAAAAGCAATCAATTCTATTTTCCAGCGGTGAATTCTCATCATGCTTTTTTACTAGTGCAATATAATTTGGAGTATAGTTCTGGCTCTAGTTCTCATGTGGTATTTAGAGATTTGGAATCAGTTAATTTGGACGATCTATCAGAGGATATTCTATCTCGGGACTTTTCAATTTTATACGGAACGAATGATACTGATGTACAAGTTGGGTTTATGAACGAGATCATTAATAGTCTCTTTTTGTCACATGTGCCTGAACGGACTAGGAGAGTTAATGTAAATCAACGCAGTTGGTTTACTTCTGACGTCAAGGCTGCTATCATTAATCGGGACTTAGCTTACAGGGCTTACACTGAGGACAGAAGTCACCGGAATAAGATGACTTATAAGCACTATAGAGCTATTGCTCGAAGGTGTATTAGACAGGCCAAGCGCGCTTTTGGTGTGCGGGTCTTCTCTGGGATACGTTCTTCGCGTGATTTTTGGTCTCGGGTTGGGAATTGTGGGGCGACAAAATGTGATATTTATGACTGTGATATTGATGCTGACGAATTGAATTCTTTTTTTACACCTGTGTTGTCCAATTCATTGTCTAGCTTTAGTGATTTGACTCATATAGAAAGAGATGATGATCTCAATTTCAGAAATATCGATGAAAGTGAACTTTTTTGTGCAATAAATAGAATTAAATCCAACGCTGTTGGATTTGATTCTATTCCTATTAAATTTATAAAAATATTGTATCCATTCATCTGTTACCATATGGTTCATATATTTAACACTATTCTTATGACAGGTAAATTTCCAGTTGATTGGAAGCTTGCAAAAGTTCTTCCTCTTCGAAAAAAAGGAACTTCTGGGTCTGCATGTTCAGATTTCAGACCTATCTCCGTCTTACCTGCTCTCTCTAAAGCGTTTGAAATAGTCTTGAAGGATCAAATCTGTTCGCATTTGGACGCACGCTCATTGGTAGACTGTCGCCAGTCTGGTTTTAGGAGACATCATGGTACGACCTCTTTGATGGTTCACTTGACCGACACGATAAGACGGTCACTAGATGCTAGGTATCCGGGAATTCTTGCAATATTAGACTTAAGTAAAGCATTTAATTCGGTGGATCACACTATTCTTATCGATAAATTATTCGGACAATTTTATTTTTCTTACTCGTCTTGCAAGTTGATATCATCATTTCTGTCTTGTCGATCACAGTTTGTTTTGTCCAATGGTCGTGTGTCGTCAACCCGCGAGGTACTTTGCGGTGTACCTCAGGGTTCTATACTTGGTCCAATTTTATTTATGCTCTATGTTAATGATCTTCGTGACTGTATTTTGAATTCTGAACTGACTATATATGCTGATGACATTCAATTATTTTGTTCATCTGCCTCTGTTCATGATTGCATCAGCGATTTGGATGCTGATATAGGTCGGATCTGTGACTGGTGTGTTGTGAATAAGATAAGTATTAATGTCGACAAAACTAAATGTGCTGTTTTCCATGGATCTCGTGGATCTGCTTCCACCCCATCAATTATTGTTCAGAATACTGAAGTGTCTTGCTTGGAATGTGTATCATGTTTAGGGTATGAAATTGATTGCGATCTCAATTTTACTACTCATATATCTCACGTATGTTCCAAGGTGAATATGACTCTTAGACGTCTTTATAGTCTTAATGTTATTTTGCCTGAAGATGTAAGATGCAGGCTTGCGCATGCGTTGCTTATGCCAAACATATTGTATGGCTTAGAGGTTTATACAGGCACGAACTTGGCCAATATACGGAAACTTAATACTTGTTATCATAGCATTTTGAGATTTGTATTTGGGAGACGCGCTTGTGATAACTATGAACATTTTTCATCGCAGTTTTTAGGTTGTTCGTTTGAAAATTTTTTACGTTTTAGGTGTTTATATTTCTTCTTCTGCATTGTTAAGTATGGTCTTCCGTTGTATCTTGTGAATTCTATCACCTTTTTGTCCACCAGTAGAAATACTCAAGTTCTTCTTGAGCATTTCTCCCATTTGGTACTTGAACGGTCATACTCGGTGCGAGTGGCAAGATTATGGAATTCGCTGCCACATCACCTGAAAAATTTTTCAATTAATCCTTCATTATTCAAGCGCAAATTACTTTTATATTTCTCAGACATGGAATGAACTGTCTAGGACCATCATACTGACAATCGATTTTCTTGCTGTACCAATCTTTTGTATATAATACTTAATTTTTATTAAAAGATTGTGTGCTAGTATAGGTTTAATAGTTAGTTTTAAGTCAATTTTTCCTGAATTGTACTAAATTCTATCAACATGTTGTCCTATAGGGCGTTGGTTGATTAAATAAATGAATAAATAAAATAAATGACCATATGACAGACAAGCAGCGCAAAATAATTAAAGCACTAACAGAAAAAATACCTAACCTATTCGCAGAGCCCGATATGAAATTAACATATAGAACTAGGGTAATAGGTGAAATTCGAACAAAGGACAATGCACCAGTATACACTCGATACTATCCTTACCCCATGGCTTTGAAATCTGAGGTAGAAAAGCAAATTCAAACGATGCTTAATGATGGTATAATAAGACCATCTCGTTCGCCGTACAACTCGCCGGTATGGATTGTACCAAAAAAGCCAGATTCAGCTGGTAATAAGCAGTATAGAGTTGTGACGGATTACAGAAAACTAAATGCGGTGACCATAGCGGACAAATATCCGATCCCGAATATCAGTGAAGTCCTTGCGCAGCTAGGAAATAATCAGTATTTCTCAGTACTTGATCTGAAGAGCGGATTCCATCAGATTCCGTTAAAAGAATCTGATATAGAAAAAACAGCCTTTTCCATTAACAATGGAAAATACGAATACACAAGACTACCGTTTGGCTTAAAAAATGCCCCTTCAATTTTTCGATGATATATTACGCGAATGTATAGGAGTGTGTTGTTTCGTTTATATCGACGATATAATTGTTTTTAGTCGCAACGAGGACGATCATGTCCACGATTTAGTCAAAGTTTTCAAAACACTTGAAAGTGCAAACATGAAAGTCCAATTGGACAAATGTCATTTCTTTAAAAATTCGGTTGAGTTTCTAGGATTCGTTATTTCTTCTGACGGAATAAAAACAAATCCAAAAAGGACAGAAGCTATTGCTAAAATTCCACAACCTAAAACATTAAAAGACTTAAGATCATTTTTAGGTATGACGGGTATTATCGTTGTTTCATTCAAGATTATGCGAAACTCGCTAAGCCCCTGACATCCCTTTTAAGGGGGGAGGAAGGACGCGTGTCCAAAAATAAATCCTCAAAAATTAAAATAAATTTAAATTCAGAAGCCATGTCAGCTTTTAACAAATTAAAATCAACCCTTGTTTCCGAAGATGTAGTGTTGGCATATCCAAATTATAATAAAGATTTTGAGTTAACTACAGACGCATCAAATTTTGCTCTTGGTGCAGTCCTTTCCCAAGAAAAAAAACCGATAATTTTCATATTTAGAACGTTGAGCAGGACGGAAGAAAACTATGCCGCTAACGAGAAGGAAATGTTAGCTATTATATGGGCATTAGATTCTCTGCGAAATTATCTATATGGTACTGCCAAAATATTTACCGACCATCAACCACTTACTTACGCGTTAAGTAATAAAAATAACAACACTAAAATGAAACGCTGGAAAGCAATTTTAGAAGAATATAACTACGAGCTTCATTACAAACAAGGAAAAACTAATGTGGTAGCCGATGCATTGTCAAGAATTCCACCAGAGATAAATACGCTAACATCAAGTGAGCACAGCGACGAAAGCTCATCTCATTGCCTGATTCATTCGGTAGATGCACCGATTAACGCATTCAGAAATCAAATTTTTCTCAACCAAGGTCCCAATCAGTCATATGAATTTCAAATAGTTTTTCCAACATACCACAAACTTATAGTAACAGAAGAATCGTATGATTCAGACAAATTGGTCAATATTTTAAAACGTTACCTAAACCCATCCGTCGTTAACTGCATTAAAACTGATGAACGCACTATGGGGAAAATTCAAGAAATATATCCCTTACATTTTAGAAGCTATAAAGTAAGGTTTACTCAAATTCGACGTGACTAGCGAAGAAGAACAGGATAATATAATTTTGAGAACACATAATCGAGCTCACAGAAATGCTCGTGAAAATAAAATTCAGATAATCAGAAATACTACTTTCCATCTATGAACAAAAAAGTGACTAAAGCAATAAAGAATTGTGTGGTCTGCAAGGAAAACAAATATGATCGTCATCCTGCTAAGCCGGAAATTCAACCAACTCCTATTCCGCAATTTCCTGGGCAAATTGTCCACCTTGATATCTTTATTACAGATAAACACTCTGTTCTGACAGCCATAGATAAGTTTTCCAAATTTGCTATAGCAAAGGTAATAAAAACAAGAGCTGCTGAAGATATTAAACAACCTTTGAGAGACATTCTCTTCTTTCTTATTCCCGAAACAATAGTTTTTGATAATGAAAAATCTTTTAGTTCAGTTTCCATTAATCATATGATAGAGAATGAATTCGGCATTCAAGTTTATACAGCCACCTTATACAGGTTGCTCTAACGGACAAGTGGAACGTTTCCACTCGACACTTCAAGAGATCATGAGATGTCTCAAGACTGAGAAAGCCCACCGTACTTTTGAGGAATTATTAGAAAGGTCAGTCAAGGAATATAATTTGTCAGTTCATTCGACAACAAATAAGAAACCTGTTGAAGTTTTATTTGGCCGAAATGTCAGTAGCGATCCAGAGATGCTTGAAAACTTTCGAAAAGAGACAATACGTAAATTACAAGAACAGCAAGTATCCGATCTCAGTTACCATAATAAGGAAAAGGAGCCGATGAAAACTTACTCAGAGGGTGATGTTATTAATGTCAGAATTGATAAGCGACGCGGAAACAAACTTACCCCGAAGTATAAAAAGGAAATAGTAGCTAGTAACCAAAACTCTACTGTTAAAACCTTATTCGGAAGGACTGTTCATAAAAGCCTTATCAAAACTTAAATTTTGTATATCTTTTTTCTCTTTCAGATCAATTATAATATTTTGTAAAGCAGAATTTCAAATTATTGACTACACATCTGCTCATGTTATAATAATTAATGATGGACAAAGTAAAGTCCAAGAAGGAATCTTCAGAATAATTCATCCAATAGACATAAAGAAATATGACTCTTTTGTGACAGAGACAAAAGTATTCGTTGAACGACATATCCCTAAAACCAATTCCTTTTTTCCTATCCTAAATGAAGAAATATTGCAAGCTTTGGATTTAATTCAAAGTATTGTCCCTCAGTATAATAATAATAAATATAACAATATAAATAATAACTATGAAAATGAGAGTATTAATAATGAAAAAAATAGTTTTAAGAGGAATAAAAGATCATTCAACATAATTGGTACTGCATGGAAGTATATCGCTGGAACTCCAGACCACGATGACTTCGAAATGCTAGAATATAATATAAATGAAATAAATCAAAATAATAATAAGCAAGTCGTTATTAACCAAGTGCTAAATGATAGACTAAATAATGTAACGAAAATAGTCAATGAAATTTCCAATGCGATAGGCAAAAACAATTATTTAAATACCGAAATAGTTTTAACTTTACAAAGCCGCATAAGACTCATAAAAGAGCAGTTAATTAATATACATTATGCGATTCAATGGGCAAAGAGCGGAGTAATAAACTCCATAATTTTGGATAAATTTGAAGTCAAATTAGCTTTGGAAAAATTAAGTAAAGAAAATATGCCCTTTGCAACAAATGAAGAGGCAATGGAATATGCCACAGTAAATGTTTTATATCGAAATACAATTATATTATATGTTACAAAAATTCCATTGACTAATGAAAAAGTATATCAAAATTTGTTATTGTACCCCGTAAAGAAAACAAAAAAATTGTAAAGTTGTCTTTCAATAATATAATAAAGAATTTAAATGAAATTTATGGACTAAAAAGTAATTGCTCAAAATATAATAATATTAAAATTTGTAATAACAACCAATTACTAGATTTAGGAAATAATACATGTATAAATAATATTATAAAAAGCTTATCATCGTATTGCACTTACACCAACAGTCAACATATCCCGTTAACCGAAAATATTTTCCCTGGAGTAATCCTGCTTAACGACTACAATGATACCATATACATCGATGAAGTTGCACACCATTTATCCGGCACGTTTTTGATAAAATTTTCAAACTCTACGATAGTGGCACAGAAGAAAATTTACCGCAACCTGGAAGCCCCACAAATAAAAACCATCCCTGCTGTATTGCAACCTACGCCATTAGAGAAGAACTTAGAAAATATTCTGACTATTGAGAGAATCACATCTTAATAACACCCACAACATTAGAATATTAAGAGTGGGAACAATTGTTAACGGAGTATCAATCATGGCCTATTTAATAATCCTTGCAGGTTCCTGGATTCTTCACCTCTATAGAATCTCGCGAAGAAGAAGCATAGAATATTTAAATACACAGAATTCATATTTACCGCCAGAGCCAGGAGCAATATTAACATATATCCAACCAACAAATAACATCTCATCAGCAGTTCGAATAAACAACATCCCATATTTCTGAAGTAAAAAAAAAAAACAATTGGGGACAATTGTAATTAAGAGGGGAGGAGTTAAATCCAGACACCTTCTTACTTGCCAAAAATATATTAAAACAACAAAGTAAAAGAGAATTGAAAATAAATGAAATTTTATGCTGACGATATGTCTGCCGAATTAAGCGCGCGGAACTTCCGTTCCCATAAAACAGCAAAAGTTAGCTGCAACGATTTCCCGGAATAAGATGAGGTGATCATGGCGAAACACAATATAAGTTAGCTGCATTGGATTCCTGGAATTACATCAGGTGATTGTTGGCAAGTGCATAGTTTTAAGCACTTATGAAGTTGTAGCAATTATTGAAACCAGTTCTACTTTTGAGTTTAATAAATAAAGACGGAGTTCGCTCCAAATAAAAAAAGATTGATTCTTTTTTTTTAAATAAAAATTAAACAAAACAAGTATATACGGCCGTAAGTTCGGCCAGGCCGAATCTTATGTACCCTCCACCATGGATTGCGTAGGAACTTCTACTAAAGGCTGTCATCTACAATCGAATTACTTGGGTTGCGATAACACTTGCCGATGGCAAGGTATCGTAAAACTTTTTAACACTGTCTTCTAAATTGTAAGTTAGCCCATACGGGGTATATATTAAACAAAAAAGGCCGATTAAATACGTATATAATCTAGTTTGACAAAATTTTCTATAGAAATAAAATTTTGACAAAATTTTCTATAGAAATGAAACCTTGACAAAAATTTCTATAGAAATAAAATTTTGACAAAATTTTCTATAGAAATAAAAATTTGACAAAATTTTCTATAGAAATAAAAACTTGACAAAATTTTCTATAGAAATAAAATGTTGACAAAATTTTCTATGGAAGTAAAATGTTGACAAAATTTTCTATGGAAATAAAATTTTGACAAACATTTGTATAGAAATAAACTTTTGACAAAACTTTCTATAGAAATGAAATTTTGACAAAACTTTCTATAGTAATAAAATTTGACAAAATTTTCTATGGAAATAAAGTTTTGGTAGATTATTTTTGGCGATATGGACCAATTTTTGTGTAATAAGTCATCGGCTATATATAACTAAAGACCGATATGGACCAATTTTTACATGGCTGTTAGAGGCCATATATTGACAAAATGTACCAAATTTCAACCGTATCGGATGACTTTTGCTCCTCCAAGAGGTTCCGGACGTCAAATCTGGGGACGGTTTATATGGGAACTATATATAATTATGGACCGATATGGACCAATTTTTGCATGGTTGTTAGAGACCATATACTAACACCATGTACCAAATTTCAACTGGATCGGATGAATTTTGCTCTTCCAAGAGGCTCCGGAGGTCAAATCTGGGGATCGGTTTATATGGGGGATATATATAATTATGGACCGATATGGACCAATTTTTGCATGGTTATTAGAGGCCGTAAACTAACATCAGGTACCAAATTTCAACCGGATCGGATGAATTTTGCCCCACCAAGAGGCTCCGGAGGTCAAATCTGGGGGATCGGTTTATATGGGGGCTATATATAATTATGGACCGATATGGACCAATTTTTGCATGGTTGTTAAAAACCGTATACTAAGACCATGTACTAAATTTCAACCGGATCGGATGAATTTTGCTCCTCCAAGAGGCTCCGGTGGTCAAATCTGGGGATCGGTTTATATGGGAGCTATATATAATTATGGACCGATATGGACCAATTTTTGCATGGTAGTTAGAGGCCGTATACTAACATCAGGTACCAATTTTCAACCGGATCGGATGAATTTTGCCCCTCCAAAAGTCTCCGGAGGTCAAATCTGGGGATCGGTTTATATGGGGGCTATATATAATTATGGACCGATATGGACCAATTTTTGCATGGTTGTTAGAGACCATATACTTACATCAGGTACCAAATTTCAATCGGATCGGATGAATTTTGCCCCTCCAAGAGGCTCCGGAGGTCAAATCTGGGGATCGGTTTATATGGGGGCTATATATAATTATGGACCGATATGGACCAATTTTTGCATGGTTGTTACAGACCGTATACTAAGACCACGTACCAAATTTCAACCGGATAGGATGAATTTTGCTGCTCCGGGAGGCTCCCCAAGCCAAATTTGGGGATCGGTTTATATGGGGACTATACGTAAACGTGGTCCGATATGGCCCATTTTCAATACCATCCGACCTACATCAATAACAACTACTTGTGCCAAGTTTCAAGTCGATAGCTTGTTTCGTTCGGAAGTTAGCGTGATTTCCACAGACGGACGGACAGCCGGACAGCCGGACAGACGGACGGACGGACGGACATGCTTAGATCGACTCAGAATTTCACCACGACCCAGAATATATATACTTTATGGGGTCTTAGAGCAATATTTCGATGTGTTACAAACGGAATGACAAAGTTAATATACCCCCATCCTATGGTGGAGGGTATAATAATTCATGTAATGCTCCTAAACTAACATTAAATGTTTGGGACGCATATGTTAACATGTTAGAATATATTATGTTTGGGGCATGAATGTTTCATGCAAATAATATGTGTGAATGTAAACATATATAAATTTACAAATTTCGAGAAAACATATATATGTTGTGATATTTTATTCAGAAAGCGACAGAGAGAGAATAGAGAAAGAAATAGAGACGGAAACCGGGAGAGTTGACGAAATATATCAACATAACATAGCGAGAGCATCAAAAGAGAGAAATTTCCGTGAAACCGCTTGTATGTTGTTTCGGAAAACTGTTTTTGATATTCTTAAGTCTAAATATTATTTAATTTCAATATTAGAATGAGCATTCGGAGTAAAGATAATAGACATTCGGAACCAAGAGAGTAGACATTTGAAAAAAAAATAGCATGTGTTTTCGCCTTGAGAGTAGCATTTTATGTATGTGTGGACATGTGTTTGTTTATCATTTTGGCATTATGGGCACAAGTTTTTTCTTGATTCGTTAAAAGAAATCGGAACGTACGAGGAGTAAGTCACAATAGTCAGGCAAAGGAATTAAAAAAAAAAAAAACGAGTATATACGGCCGTAAGTTCGGCCAGGCCGAAGCTTATGTACCCTCCATCATGGATTGCGTAGAAACTTCATCTAAACACTGCCATCCACAATCGAATTACTTAAGTTGCGGTAACGCTTGCCGATGGCAAAGTATCTTAAAACCTCCTAACACCATCTTCTAAATTGTATGTAAGTCCATACGTGGTATATATTAAATCAAAAAAGATCGATCCAATACGTATATAATTCAGTTTGACAAAGTAGACATGAAATTTTGACAAAATTTTCTACAGAAATAAAATTTTAACAAAATTTTCTATAGAAATAAAATTTTCACACAATTTTCTATAGAAATAAAAATTTTGACGAAATTTTCTATAGAAAGAAAATTTTGACAAAAATTTCTACAGAAATAAAATCTTGGTAGATTATTTTTGGCTCGAGTGGCAACCATGATTATGAACCGAATAAAATTTGAACAAAATTTTCTAT
Source organism: Haematobia irritans (assembly GCF_050003625.1). Lineage (NCBI taxonomy): Eukaryota > Metazoa > Arthropoda > Insecta > Diptera > Muscidae > Haematobia > Haematobia irritans. Next base: position 98,458,788 of record NC_134397.1, on the reverse strand, counting down.
AGAAATAAAATTTTGACAAAATTTTCTATAGAAATAAAATTTCTATAGAAATAAAATGTTGGTAGATTATTTTTGGCTCTAGTGGCAACCATGATTATGAACCGATATGGACCAATTTTTGTGTGATTGGACCAATTTTGGTATGGTTGTTAGCGACCATATACTAACACCACGTTCCTAATTTGAACCGGATCGGATGAATTTTGCTCCTCCAAGCGGCTCCGGAGGTCAAATCTGGAGAATGTTTTATATGGGGGCTATATATAATTATGGACCGATATGGACCGTGTTTGTTAGAGACCACATTCTAACATCATGTTCAAAATTTCAACCGGATCGGATGAATTTTGCTCCTCCAAGAGGCTCCGGAGGTCAAATCTGGAGAATGTTTTATATGGGGGCTATATATAATTATGAACCGATATGGACCAATTCTGGCACGGTTGTTAAAGATCATATACTAACACCATGTTCCAAATTACAACCGGATTGGATGAAATTTGCTTCTCTTGGAGACTTCGCAAGCCAAATCTGGGGATCGGTTTATATGGGGCTATATATAATTATGAACCGATGTGGACCAATTTTTGCATGGTTGTTAGGGACCATATACCAATATCATGTACCAAATTTCAGGCGGATCGGATGAAATTTGCTTCTCTTTGAGGCTCCGCAACCAAAATCTGGGAATCGGTTTATATGGGCGCTATATATAATTATGGACCGATGTGGACCAATTTTTGCATGGTTGTTAGAGACCATATACCAACATCATGTACCAAATTTCAGCCGGATCGGATGAAATCTGCTTCTCTTTGAGGCTCCTCAAGCCAAATCTGGGGATCGGTTTATATCGGGGCTATATATAATTATGGACCGATGTGGACCAATTTTTGCATGATTGTGAGAGACCATATACCAACACCATGTACCAAATTTCAGCCGGATCGGATGAAATATGCTTCTCTTAGAGGCTCCACAAGCCAAATCTGGGGATCGGTTTATATGGGGGCTATATATAATTAAGGACCGATATGGACCAATTTTTGCATGGTTGTTAGAGACCATATATCAACATCATGTATCAAATTTCAACCAGATCGGATGAAATTTTCTTCTCTTTGAGGCTCCGCAAGCAAATCTGGGGATCGGTTTATATGGGGGCTATATATAATTATGGACCGATGTGAACCAATTTTTGCATGGTTTTTAGAGACCATATACCAACACCATGTACCAAATTTCAGCCGGATCGGGTGAAACTTGCTTCTCTTTTAGGCTTCGCAAGCCAAATCTGGGGATCGGTTTATATGGGGGCTATATATAATTATGGACCGATGTGGACCAATTTTTGCATGGTTGTTAGAGACCATATACCAACATCATATACCAAATTTCAGCCGGATCGGATGAAATATGCTTCTGTTAGAGGCTCCACAAGCCAAATCTGAGGGTCCCCTTATATGGGGGCTATACGTAAAAGTGGACCGATATGGCCCATTTTCAATACCATCCGACCTACATCGATAACAACTACTTGTGCCAAGTTTCAAGTCGATAGCTTGTTTCGTTCGGAAGTTAGCGTGATTTCAACAGACGGAAGGACGGACATGCTTAGATCGACTCAGAATTTCACCACGACCCAGAATATATATACTTTATGGGGTCTTAGAGCAATATTTCGATGTGTTACAAACGGAATGACAAAGTTAATATACCCCCATCCTATGATGGAGGGTATAAAAAAAACAAGTATATACGGCCGTAAGTTCGGCCAGGCCGAAGCTTATGTACCCACCATCATGGATTGCGTAGAAACTTCTTCTAAACACTGCCATCCAGAATCGAATTACTTAAGTTGCGGTAACGCTTGCCGATGGCAAGGTATCTTAAACCCTCCTAACACCATCTTCTAAATTGTATGTAAGTCCATACGTGGTATATATCAAATCAAAAAAGATCGATCCAATACGTATATAAGGCAGTTTGACAAAGTAGACATAAAATTTTGACAAAATTTTCTACAGAAATAAAATTTTCACAAAATTTTCTATAGAAATAAAAATTTTGACAAAATTTTCTATAGAAAGAAAATTTTGACATAAATTTCTACAGAAATAAAATTCTAACAAAATTTTCTATGGAAATAAACTTTTGACAAAATTTTCTATAGAAATAAAATCTTGGTAGATTATTTTTGGCTCGAGTGGCAACCATGATTATGAACCGAATAAAATTTGAACAAAATCTTCTATAGAAATACAATTTTGACAAAATTTTCTATAGAAATAAAATTTTGACAATGATGAACATTTTATTATGAACCGAATAAAATTTTAACAAAATTTTCTCTAGAAATAAAATTTTGACAAAATTTTCTAACAAATAAAATTTTGGTAGATTATTTTTGGCTCTAGTGGCAACCATGATTATGAACCGATATGGACCAATTTTTGTGTGATTGGACCAATTTTGGTATGGTTGTTAGCGACCATATACTAACACCATGTTCCAAATTACAACCGGATTGGATGAAATTTGCTTCTCTTGGAGACTTCGCAAGCCAAATCTGGGGATCGGTTTATATGGGGCTATATAATTATGAACCGATGTGGACCAATTTTTGCATGGTTGTTAGAGACCATATACCAATATCATGTACCAAATTTCAGGCGGATCGGATGAAATTTGCTTCTCTTTGAGGCTCCGCAACCAAAATCTGGGGATCGGTTTATATGGGGGCTATATATAATTATGGACCGATATGGACCAATTTTTGCATGGTTGTTAGAGACCATATACTTACATCAGGTACCAAATTTCAATCGGATCGGATGAATTTTGCTCCTCCAAGAGGCTCCGGAGGTCAAATCTGGAGAACGGTTTATATGGGGGCTATATATAATTATGGACCAAATCTGCCACGGTTGTTAAAGATCATATACTAACACCATGTTCCAAATTACAACCGGATTGGATGAAATTTGCTTCTCTTGGAGACTTCGCAAGCCAAATCTGGGGATCGGTTTATATGGGGCTATATATAATTATGAACCGATGTGGACCAATTTTTGCATGGTTGTTAGGGACCATATACCAATATCATGTACCAAATTTCAGGCGGATCGGATGAAATTTGCTTCTCTTTGAGGCTCCGCAACCAAAATCTGGGAATCGGTTTATATGGGCGCTATATATAATTATGGACCGATGTGGACCAATTTTTGCATGGTTGTTAGAGACCATATACCAACATCATGTACCAAATTTCAGCCGGATCGGATGAAATCTGCTTCTCTTTGAGGCTCCTCAAGCCAAATCTGGGGATCGGTTTATATCGGGGCTATATATAATTATGGACCGATGTGGACCAATTTTTGCATGATTGTGAGAGACCATATACCAACACCATGTACCAAATTTCAGCCGGATCGGATGAAATATGCTTCTCTTAGAGGCTCCACAAGCCAAATCTGGGGATCGGTTTATATGGGGGCTATATATAATTAAGGACCGATATGGACCAATTTTTGCATGGTTGTTAGAGACCATATATCAACATCATGTATCAAATTTCAACCAGATCGGATGAAATTTTCTTCTCTTTGAGGCTCCGCAAGCAAATCTGGGGATCGGTTTATATGGGGGCTATATATAATTATGGACCGATGTGAACCAATTTTTGCATGGTTTTTAGAGACCATATACCAACACCATGTACCAAATTTCAGCCGGATCGGGTGAAACTTGCTTCTCTTTTAGGCTTCGCAAGCCAAATCTGGGGATCGGTTTATATGGGGGCTATATATAATTATGGACCGATGTGGACCAATTTTTGCATGGTTGTTAGAGACCATATACCAACATCATATACCAAATTTCAGCCGGATCGGATGAAATATGCTTCTGTTAGAGGCTCCACAAGCCAAATCTGAGGGTCCCCTTATATGGGGGCTATACGTAAAAGTGGACCGATATGGCCCATTTTCAATACCATCCGACCTACATCGATAACAACTACTTGTGCCAAGTTTCAAGTCGATAGCTTGTTTCGTTCGGAAGTTAGCGTGATTTCAACAGACGGACGGACGGACATGCTTAGATCGACTCAGAATTTCACCACGACCCAGAATATATATACTTTATGGGGTCTTAGAGCAATATTTCGATGTGTTACAAACGGAATGACAAAGTTAATATACCCCCATCCTATGATGGAGGGTATAAAAAAAACAAGTATATACGGCCGTAAGTTCGGCCAGGCCGAAGCTTATGTACCCACCATCATGGATTGCGTAGAAACTTCTTCTAAACACTGCCATCCAGAATCGAATTACTTAAGTTGCGGTAACGCTTGCCGATGGCAAGGTATCTTAAAACCTCCTAACACCATCTTCTAAATTGTATGTAAGTCCATACGTGGTATATATCAAATCAAAAAAGATCGATCCAATACGTATATAAGGCAGTTTGACAAAGTAGACATAAAATTTTGACAAAATTTTCTACAGAAATAAAATTTTCACAAAATTTTCTATAGAAATAAAAATTTTGACAAAATTTTCTATAGAAAGAAAATTTTGACATAAATTTCTACAGAAATAAAATTCTAACAAAATTTTCTATGGAAATAAACTTTTGACAAAATTTTCTATAGAAATAAAATCTTGGTAGATTATTTTTGGCTCGAGTGGCAACCATGATTATGAACCGAATAAAATTTGAACAAAATCTTCTATAGAAATACAATTTTGACAAAATTTTCTATAGAAATAAAATTTTGACAATGATGAACATTTTATTATGAACCGAATAAAATTTTAACAAAATTTTCTCTAGAAATAAAATTTTGACAAAATTTTCTAACAAATAAAATTTTGGTAGATTATTTTTGGCTCTAGTGGCAACCATGATTATGAACCGATATGGACCAATTTTTGTGTGATTGGACCAATTTTGGTATGGTTGTTAGCGACCATATACTAACACCATGTTCCAAATTACAACCGGATTGGATGAAATTTGCTTCTCTTGGAGACTTCGCAAGCCAAATCTGGGGATCGGTTTATATGGGGCTATATAATTATGAACCGATGTGGACCAATTTTTGCATGGTTGTTAGAGACCATATACCAATATCATGTACCAAATTTCAGGCGGATCGGATGAAATTTGCTTCTCTTTGAGGCTCCGCAACCAAAATCTGGGGATCGGTTTATATGGGGGCTATATATAATTATGGACCGATATGGACCAATTTTTGCATGGTTGTTAGAGACCATATACTTACATCAGGTACCAAATTTCAATCGGATCGGATGAATTTTGCTCCTCCAAGAGGCTCCGGAGGTCAAATCTGGAGAACGGTTTATATGGGGGCTATATATAATTATGGACCAAATCTGCCACGGTTGTTAAAGATCATATACTAACACCATGTTCCAAATTACAACCGGATTGGATGAAATTTGCTTCTCTTGGAGACTTCGCAAGCCAAATCTGGGGATCGGTTTATATGGGGGCTATATATAATTATGAACCGATGTGGACCAATTTTTGCATGGTTATTAGAGACCATATACCAATATCATGTACCAAATTTCAGGCGGATCGGATGAAATTTGCTTCTCTTTGAGGCTCCGCAACCCAAATCTGGGGATCGGTTTATATGGGCGCTATATATATATATATATAATTATGGGCCGATGGGGACCAATTTTTGTACGGTTGTTAGAGACCATATACCAATACCATGTACCAAGTAAGTAAGTAAGTATATTTTTATTGAGGCTTATTCATTTCGATTACAAAGTTGATGTGTACTTATCGATAAGTTATGGTAAACTTAGAACTATATCTGTCTTGTTCTAATACACGATTTATAATGTAAAATAGCAGCTTGCTTCATAAAAAATATTTCGATTGTGCGTATATTGCACATTAGATGAATGAAAATAAGGCTTGCTCTTGACCTTTACTTTTTCTTACAGAGCGTGGATGTCTGCGTTATTATAATAAATAATTAGTAGTCTACAACTAGAAAACACTTAAAAACGAGATAACAATTTTTGTTAGCGACGAATGCTAATACAGTTACATTTAGAAAATACAAATTAGTAAATTAACATTAATATCACAGTTAAATCGAATATGCAGGAGCATAATACAGGTACTTTGTGTTTTGATGTTCATGAAAATAGTTTCTATGACTAGATTAAAAGAAGAAGAAAAAAAATGTATATAATTATTAATTATCCTCTGTGTGTTCCAGGTGTTGTTTTCTGGAAGAATTGCGGCAAAGTGTGACTGGCTGATTCATTGTCAGAGATTTCATTGATGATGGCAACGGATGAAAGATATTTAAAATTAGACCAGTTAGAATATTTTTCTATGTTATAGATTGTGCTCAGCAAATCATTTTCGTGTGTCGCTAGTCTCTCAATAAACTTTCGCTGGAGGCTGAAAGCGTATCTGCATAGTGGTTGAATTCCCGATGTTTCGTAAATATGGGAATTCGAGAATTTTTTTTCGCGGTTTTGATAATGTTTATTGACGCATTTCCTCAAGATTTTCCTTTCAAGTATCTCCAATTCGTTGGCTACTGTCGGAGAGATAGTAAACCAGATTGGAAATCCGTATATCAGCATTGGTCGTATGGCAACTTTATAAAGTAGAAGTTTTGTCTTTTGTGGTAAATGCTTGTTTCCCAGAATGTAAGAGAATGATCCAAGTACACGTTTTGTCTTTCTCAGAGTTTCTCGTGCATGCGTGTTGAACTTTAGCAAGTTGTCGAATGTTACTCCAAGATATTTTATTTCCGTCTCGAATGGAATTTCGATATCATTTAGTGTAAGTTTGAGTGTTTTGCTCTCAGGGACTACAAACTTTGGGCACTTACCAGATGCGTTTCTAATGCATATTGCTTCGGATTTTGAAGCATTTATTGTTATACCCCATTTAAGGTAATAATCAGTTATGATGTTGAGGTGTCTGGTTGCTTTGCTAAGTGCATCCGCCGGAGATATGCTATGGGCGTAGACAGTCGTTAGACAGTCGTCCGCGTACAGTATTGCTTGGGAGCCAGCATGGATATGTGGAAAGTCATTTAAAAAAATATTTAATAGGTAAGGAGCCAGAACGCTGCCTTGCGGCACCCCGCTGTTGACGTCCCCATAAATTGAAGAAGTCCCTTGGATATCAACTGTAAATTTTCGGTTGGTGAAAAAGCTGGTGAGTATTTTCATTATATATGGATCAGTTTCCAGTTCGACTAGCTTATACAAAATTCCCATATGACAAACAGAATCAAATGCCTTTTGGATGTCAAGGGCGATGGCAACAGTACAGTTTTGGTTCCTGAGATTTGAAGTGATATCGTTGTGGAATTTGAAAAGTGCGTGTTGAGTGGAATGATTTTTTTTGAACCCAAATTGGAAAATTGATATGGGATCGAATATGAACTCATTTTCAATTCTTTCTTTTATGATATGTTCAAAAAGTTTTCCTATATTGGAAAGAAGTGAGATTGGACGAAAGTCTGCCGGCTCAGAACTAGTGGCCTTTTTCTTGATGGGCAATATCTTTGCCACCTTCCAGGCTGAAGGAAAGTATCCATTATTAATGCAGTGGTAAAATACACAGGTAAGTAGGTTTATCGTACTAATGGGGAATTTTTATACCCTCCACCATAGGATGGGGGTATATTAACTTTGTCATTCCGTTTGTAACACATCGAAATATTGCTCTAAGACCCCATAAAGTATATATATTCTGGGTCGTGGTGAAATTCTGAGTCGATCTAAGCATGTCCGTCCGTCCGTCCGTCTGTCCGTCTGTCCGGCTGTCCGTCCGTCTGTGGAAATCACGCTAACTTCCGAACGAAACAAGCTATCGACTTGAAACTTGGCACAAGTAGTTGTTATTGATGTAGGTCGGATGGTATTGAAAATGGGCCATATCGGACCACGTTTACGTATAGTCCCCATATAAACCGATCCCCAAATTTGGCTTGGGGAGCCTCCCGGAGCAGCAAAATTCATCCTATCCGGTTGAAATTTGGTACGTGGTCTTAGTATACGGTCTGTAACAACCATGCAAAAATTGGTCCATATCGGTCCATAATTATATATAGCCCCCATATAAACCGATCCCCAGATTTGACCTCCGGAGCCTCTTGGAGGGGCAAAATTCATCCGATCCGATTGAAATTTGGTACCTGATGTAAGTATATGGTCTCTAACAACCATGCAAAAATTGGTCCATATCGGTCCATAATTATATATAGCCCCCATATAAACCGATCCCCAGATTTGACCTCCGGAGACTTTTGGAGGGGCAAAATTCATCCGATCCGGTTGAAAATTGGTACCTGATGTTAGTATACGGCCTCTAACTACCATGCAAAAATTGGTCCATATCGGTCCATAATTATATATAGCTCCCATATAAACCGATCCCCAGATTTGACCACCGGAGCCTCTTGGAGGAGCAAAATTCATCCGATCCGGTTGAAATTTAGTACATGGTCTTAGTATACGGTTTTTAACAACCATGCAAAAATTGGTCCATATCGGTCCATAATTATATATAGCCCCCATATAAACCGATCCCCCAGATTTGACCTCCGGAGCCTCTTGGTGGGGCAAAATTCATCCGATCCGGTTGAAATTTGGTACCTGATGTTAGTTTACGGCCTCTAATAACCATGCAAAAATTGGTCCATATCGGTCCATAATTATATATATCCCCCATATAAACCGATCCCCAGATTTGACCTCCGGAGCCTCTTGGAAGAGCAAAATTCATCCGATCCAGTTGAAATTTGGTACATGGTGTTAGTATATGGTCTCTAACAACCATGCAAAAATTGGTCCATATCGGTCCATAATTATATATAGTTCCCATATAAACCGTCCCCAGATTTGACGTCCGGAACCTCTTGGAGGAGCAAAAGTCATCCGATACGGTTGAAATTTGGTACATTTTGTCAATATATGGCCTCTAACAGCCATGTAAAAATTGGTCCATATCGGTCTTTAGTTATATATAGCCGATGACTTATTACACAAAAATTGGTCCATATCGCCAAAAATAATCTACCAAAACTTTATTTCCATAGAAAATTTTGTCAAATTTTATTACTATAGAAAGTTTTGTCAAAATTTCATTTCTATAGAAAGTTTTGTCAAAAGTTTATTTCTATACAAATGTTTGTCAAAATTTTATTTCCATAGAAAATTTTGTCAACATTTTACTTCCATAGAAAATTTTGTCAACATTTTATTTCTATAGAAAATTTTGTCAAGTTTTTATTTCTATAGAAAATTTTGTCAAATTTTTATTTCTATAGAAAATTTTGTCAAAATTTTATTTCTATAGAAATTTTTGTCAAGGTTTCATTTCTATAGAAAATTTTGTCAAAATTTTATTTCTATAGAAAATTTTGTCAAACTAGATTATATACGTATTTAATCGGCCTTTTTTGTTTAATATATACCCCGTATGGGCTAACTTACAATTTAGAAGACAGTGTTAAAAAGTTTTACGATACCTTGCCATCGGCAAGTGTTATCGCAACCCAAGTAATTCGATTGTAGATGACAGCCTTTAGTAGAAGTTCCTACGCAATCCATGGTGGAGGGTACATAAGATTCGGCCTGGCCGAACTTACGGCCGTATATACTTGTTTAATAATAAAATTGGAAATCCCATCAATGCCACTTGATTTTTTATTGTTTATGCGCTGGATAATAGATTCGATCTGCCTTGTATTAGTAAAATAAAAATTGTCGGAGCTTTGAGATGCGTTGAAGCCTTCATTGAATGTATATATATGAGGAGTTGTGTGCCCGATATATGCGGGTACTTTTGTGTTGAGGTCCGGTACGGGATTGAGAGGAATTGTACGTCGAAAGACTGTAGAATAATATTTCTGGAAGTGATTCGCTATATCGTAGGGAATAGTGGAGACATCATTATTGATTGTAATTTGATTACAAAATGGTGATTTTGTTTTCCCCGTTATCTGATAAATTTCTTTGAAGGCGGACGGACCAGGCTTTATAGTTTGTAGTTTTTGTTTAAACTTTTCAGTCTGCTCAATATTGACCGATTCTTTTATTATAATTTTTAAGAGCTGTATTTGCTTAGAAATAATAATGTACTCACTACTTCTTCTATTCCCAGTACGATGGAAGATGTTTTTCAATTGCTTCTGCCAGTTGTGTTTCACTTTGAATAGCTTTTTCGTCCTTTCTGACAGGGGAACTTATTGTTGTTAATTTGTATTTGTTGAGAGTGAGCATCATGTATTCTTTGAAAACTTTTGTTGAACTCGTCTATTAAAGAATCAATTTCAATATTTTCCAGGTTGTTATTATGCTGAGGTAGCAGACGGCGTGAAGCTGAATTCATGTCATCACGGAAATTGTCCCAATTGGTAGTTTTGTATGATGTAATTTTAGCTGGAGTTCTTAAAAGAAGGCCAGAGTGTTCCAGTTTTAAGGCAAGTTTTATTGGAAAATGATCTGAAAAGGATGGCAAAGTTGATATCAGGTAGTCTGATGAGTTTCTATTTATTAGATGTGGGCTGATTAAGAAATGGTCAAGATATGAGGGACCATTAGGATATGATGGCGAAGAATCACAAAGTCTGACAATTTCCAATGAATGATTTTCCAGCCAATTGAGAAGAAATTTTCCATTTGCATTCTCGAGGGTATCGCCCCAGTGTGGATTTTTTGAGTTGAGATCTCCTCCAAGAATGAAGGCATCAAAACTTGTGCATATTGCAATAATTTTTCCATGTCGGATTGTAACATTTGTAACATGATTGCATGGTATATACACTGAACCAACCAAGAATCTTTTTCGGATGTTATTATAAAAGAATTCAATTTTAACTAATGATTAACTTTAATTCCCACGTCGTTTAAAAAGACTCTATCATAGTGGATTGTATTTTTATGACAACAGCGACATCTATTGGTGAGTTGTCGTATATAAAATTGTATCCTTCTATTTTTACCCTTTTTCGTTTCAGATGGCATTCCTGAATAAATCCAAAATCTATTTTGTTGTGAAACAGCGTATTTTTAAGATCTATTTGTCTACTAGTATCAACCAGTGACCGTACGTTGAATGTTAATAAATTTATAGATCTATGGTCCATATTTAGATTTTATTTTATTTAGGATACGAAGGAATTCAGTTTTCGCTTCAGTTTTTGGCATTTTTGTATATTCAGAGAGGAATATATTCACCTCTTGCTCAATTGTCAGTTCTTCTGGCTCGAGAAAAAAGGAACTCAATTTCGGTTTTGGTATTGCTACGCTATGTTGCACTGGGCGTGATTGGAATAGATCAGCAAAACATAGATCAGGGATCACATTGGATGTACGTATAACCTTTTGTACATTACTCTTGGCAATGGTGCGTTCTTCTGCAGCCTTGGCGATTCTTTGCTTTCTAGCTGCGGCGTATTTTTTGTACGTTGGACATCCACGCCAGTTAGCGGGGTGTCCAGCTTCTTCGCAATTATTACAATATGGTTCCATGTTGTCCTCTCGTTTTCGTTGACATTCGCCAGGGTTATGCTTTTGGTCGCATTTCACGCATCTGTAACCACACGCTCACAAAAAATCTCTTCTGTAACATATACTCCCAAATATATTTTGCTTCAAGCATATACATTTTTGGGTATTGCCCAAACATTTATATGTTTGATCCCTTCCAATATATAATATGTTTGAAAGCATATTGGTCTAAAAAAATATATGTTTGGGTAGTCAATTTCCAAACATTTTGTATTTTTGCATCCAAATTCAATAATGTTGTCTTCCAAAAAACAATATGTTATTATGTGACCATATAATATGTTTGGAAGCATTTTGCACCCAAAAATATTATATGCTTAAAAAAATTCTCCCAAACAATATTGTGCTCAAAATTTTATTTATTTATTTATATATTTACAATCATAATGAATTATGAAAATAAACAGGTAATACAGGTGCTAACAACATAGGTTTTCGACCTGAATGCTCAAAATTTTGTTTCTGCCCAATTGTATATTCCCCCACATCTTTCTCACTTCCACGAGATTTTTTAGTTCTTAGCACCTTTTTCTGTAATACAAACATTGTAGAAGAAATTATTCAATTGTATGAATTTTTTAATTTTAATTTTACCTTTTGCCGGACGGGGATTCGAACAGCGGACCACACAGTTTGTAAGGATCAAAGAAGTAGCTGATCAATTGCCCAAGGAAAAATAAAATGTTAATTTTGTAATAACAAGCAACAACCACCAACTTAATTCAAAATCGCTCCCTGTTAAATAGCGCTCCAAGCTACTAAACACATATATGTTTATAGGCTATTTCTAAATTAATATATGTTTGCATCCAAGCATATTATATTTACAAACATTTTATGTCCCAAACATAATATGTTCTAACATATTAACATATATGTCCCAAACATGTTATGCTAGTTTATGAACATTATATGCTTGACCTCAAAAATATTGTGTTTAAAAATTTGTGTTCCAAACATATAATGTTTATAGCCAAACATATGAAAAACAGTCTTTTTCAACCGTGCAGAATTACAATTACGTGAAATGTGACCCCATCTTTGACATCTGCGACATTGAATTTCAGTTCCTTTTTTCTTAGGTTTTTCCCATTCAATAATTTGATTTTGTAAGCCGGTGACTTTGGAAACATCGCTTAAATTTTTCCCTGCACCCTCATAAAAAATCGCTTCTGTAACATATACTCCCAAACATATTTTGCTTCAAGCATATACATTTTTGGGTATTGCCTAAACATTTATATGTTTGATCTCTTCCAATATATAATATGTTTGAAAGCATATTGGTCTAAACAATATATGTTTGGGTAGTCTAAGTTCCAAACATTTTGTATTTTTGCATCCAAATTCAATAATATTGTCTTCCAAAAAACAATATGTTATTTTGTGAACATATAATATGTTTGGAAGCATCTTGCACCCAAAAATATTATATGCTTAAAAAAATTCTCCCAAACAATATTGTGCTCAAAATTTTATTTATTTATTTATATATTTACAATCATAATGAATTATGAAAATAAACAGGTAATACAGGTGCTAACAACATAGGTTTTCGACCTGAATGCTCAAAATTTTGTTTCTGCCTAATTGTATATTCCCCCACATCTTTCTCACTTCCACGACATTTTTAGTTCTTAGCACCTTTTTCTGTAATACAAACATTGTAGAAGAAATTATTCATTTTTTTTATTTTAATTTTACCTTTTGCCGGACGGGGGTTCGAACAGCGGACCACACAGTTTGTAAGGATCAAAGAAGTAGCTGATCAATTGCCTAAGGAAAAATAAAATGTAAATTTTGTAATAACAAGCAACAACCACAAACTTAATTCGATATCGCTCCCTGTTAAATAGCGCTCCGAGCTACTAAACACATATATGTTTATAGGCTATTTCTAAATTAATATATGTTTGCATCCAAGCATATTATATTTACAAACATTTTATGTCCCAAACATAATATGTTCTAACATATTAACATATATGTCCCAAACATGTTATGCTAGTTTATGAACATTATATGCTTGCACTCAAAAATATTGTGTTTAAAAAATTGTGTTCCAAACATATAATGTTTATAGCCAAACATATGAAAAACAGTCTTTTTCATCCGTGTGGAAGGAGTGAAACAAGAAAAAGACCGGTGTCAATTTTATTCTTTATAGAATTTGCTGTTGTAAATTTGACTATATTTGCCACTGTGTCTGGAACTAGGGTGTCTAATTCAGATTTTATATTTTCGATCTCAGTATTTGGAGTGAGTCCTCTCAACACCAATGCAGTTTGTTTCATCTCCTTTGGGGTGCATGAATATGAATGGATGTTTTTTTCTCTTAATATTGCCATCATTGAAGAGTTTTAATGTCGACATTATAAATAAAGATGGGTGGGCACCATTTTGGTTTTCCTAAGTTGGTATGATCATCATTCTTGTTGTTTTTTCTATTTGGTGGAGGTTGAGAGCTGTTGCTGGCGCTTTCAATATTAACGTCGGCTAATACCTCTAAAATGCCTAACCTGTTATGATCCGTTGGTTTATATATTTTTAATTTTTCTGATAAGTCAGGAATTACGATGTCTGCGATAGATGCATTTTCTAATCTTTGTCTCTTACGTTCATTTACTCGGGCATTCAATTGGTCATATTTGTTGTTGCCGGCAGGGCATACTTGTTGATGTTGGTTTGATGTGGGAATTTCTTCCCCTGCCACGTCACATTCCATATCTCAAGGAAATCGTCCAGGCGTATTCTTTGCAGCTTCTGCAGTAGAAATGCCTGGGACAGTTGGTAATAGTAAATTCTCCAAATATAAGAAATTTTTTTCCGCGAATAAAAAATACGTCTCTTTGAAATGCTGACTCTTCTTCTTTTCACCACCATGTACCAAATTTCAGCCGGATCGGATGCAATTTGCTTCTCTTTGAGGCTTCGCAAGCCAAATCTGGAGATCGGTTTATATGGGGTCTATATATAATTATGGACCGATGTGGACCAATTTTTGCATGGTTGTTAGAGACCATATACCAACATCATGTACCAAATTTCAGCCGGATCGGATGAAATTTGCTTCTCTTTGAGGCTCCGCAAGCCAAATCTGGGGATCGGTTTATATGGGGGCTATATATAATTATGAACCGATGTGGACCAATTTTTGCACGATTGTTAGAGACCATATACCAACACCATGTACCAAATTTCAGCCGGGTCGGATGAAATATGCTTCTCTTAGGGGCTCCACAAGCCAAATCTGGGGATCGGTTTATATGGAGGCTATATATAATTAAGGACCGATATGGACCAATTTTTGCATGGTTGTTAGAGACCATATACCAACATCATGTACCAAGTTTTAGCCGGATCGGATGAAATTTTCTTCTCTTAGAGGCTCCACAAACCAAATCTGAGGGTCCCTTTATATGGGGGCTATACGTAAAAGTGGACCGATATGGCCCATTTTCAATACCATCCGACCTACATCGATAACAACTACTTGTGCCAAGTTTCAAGTCGATAGCTTGTTTCGTTCGGAAGTTAGCGTGATTTCAACAAACGGACGGACGGACGGACATGCTTAGATCGACTCAGAATTTCACCACGACCCAGAATATATATACTTTATGGGGTCTTAGAGCAATATTTCGATGTGTTACAAACGGAATGACAAAGTTAATATACCCCCATCCTATGATGGAGGGTATAATAACAACTATAGGGTGAATAAATAAACTATATAAATCATTATCTTTCTTATAATAATAACCATGTCAGCATGTTCCTTCTAATATGTAGATGTGCCTAGATTTCCAATAAATCAGCAGCTAATAAATAAGTTTTTCTGAAAGTAAACAAATAATTCGAATTTAACTTTGTTCAATTAAAAGTTAATTTTGTTAAACATTACCTGCATAGAATATCAAGTTCAATTCTTAGTTCCAGGTTGCATATTTATAATCTTCTTATGTAGTTGTAGTCTTTTAGCATAAAAAGGTGTACTAAGGAGCTCGGTAATTTAATTTTAGTAACAATTCCTTTCCAAAATTTCCACACATTGAAATCGTCTATTAAAATTTGAACCAATCAAAGACAAAAACAAGTATATACGGCCGTAAGTTCGGCCAGGCCGAAGCTTATGTACCCTCCATCATGGATTGCGTAGAAACTTCATCTAAACTCTGCCATCCACAATCGAATTACTTAAGTTGCGGTAACGCTTGCCGATGGTAAGGTATCTTAAAACCTCCTAACACCATCTTCTAAATTGTATGTAAGTCCATACGTGGTATATATTAAATCAAACAAGTATATACGGCCGCAAGTTCGGCCAGGCCGAATCTTATGTACCCACCACCATGGATTGCGTAGAAACTTCTACGAAAGACTATCATCCACAATCGAATTACTTGGGTTGTGGTATCTTAAAACTTCTTAACATCGTTTTCTAAATTGTGATTTAGTCCATACATGGTATATATTAGACAAAAAAGTTATGTATAGTTAAGTCTACAAATAATTACGAATCGATATGGACTTTTTGTACGTAGAGAGCCAGAATTGAAATATGGGGGTCGCTTATATGGGGGCTATATACAATTATGAACTTGATATGGACCAATTTTTGTGTGATTGGGGATAGATTTATCTGAGGGCCATATATAACTATAGACCGATATGGACCTAGTTAAGCATGGTTGTTAACGACCATATACTAGCACAATGTACCAAATTTCAACTCACTCGGATGAAATTTGCTCCTCCAAGAGGTTCCAAAACCAAATCTCGGGATCGGTTTATATGGGGCTATGTACGATTATGGACTAATATGGACCACTTTTGGCATGGTTGTTAAATATCATATACTACCACCACGTACCAAATTTCAAGCAGATCGGATGAAATTTGCTTCTCCAAAAGGCACCGGAGGTCAAATCTGGGGATCGGTTTATATGGGAGCTATATATAATTATAGACTGATAGGAACCAATTCCTGCATGGCTGTTGGATACCACATACTAACATCACGTACCAAATTCCAACCGAATGGGAAGAATTTTGCTCTTCCAAGGGGCTCTGGAGGTCAAATCTGGGGATCGGTTTATATGGGGCCTATATATAATTATGGACCGATATCGACCAATTTTTTCATGGGAGTTTGAGGCCATATATTAACACCACGTACCAAATTTCAACTGAATCAGATGAATTTTGGTCTTCCAAGAGGTTCCGGAGGTCAAATCTTGTGATCGGTTTATAGGGGGGCTATATATAATTATGAACCGATGTGGACCAATTTTTGCATGGTTGTTAGAGACCATATACTAACATCACGTACCAAATTTCAGCCGGATCGGATGAAATTTGCTTCTCTTAGAGGCCTCGCAAGCCAAATCGGGGGATCGGTTTATATGGGGGCTATATATAATTATGGACCGATGTGGACCAATTTTTGCATGGTTGTTAGAGACCATATACTTACACCATGTACCAAATTTCAGCCGGATCGGATGAAATTTGCTTCTCTTAGAGGCCTCGCAAGCCAAATTTTGGGGTCCGTTTATATGGGGGCTATACGTAAAAGTGGACCGATATGGCCCATTTGCAATACCATCCGACCTACATCAATAGCAACTACTTGTGCCAAGTTTCAAGTCGATAGCTTGTTTCGTTCGGAAGTTAGCGTGATTTCAACAGACGGACGGACGGACGGACGGACGGACATGCTCAGATCGACTCAGAATTTCACCACGACCCAGAATATATATACTTTATGGGGTCTTAGAGCAATATTTCGATGTGTTACAAACGGAATGACAAAGTTAATATACCCCCCATCCTATGGTGGTGGGTATAAAAAGATCGATCCAATACGTATATAATTCAGTTTGACAAAGTAGACATAAAATTTTGACAAAATTTTCTACAGAAATAAAATTTTAACAAAATTTTCTATAGAAATAAAATTTTCACACAATTTTCTATAGAAATAAAAATTTTGACGAAATTTTCTATAGAAAGAAAATTTTGACAAAAATTTCTACAGAAATAAAATCTTGGTAGATTATTTTTGGCTCGAGTGGCAACCATGATTATGAACCGAATAAAATTTGAACAACATTTTCTATAGAAATAAAATTTTGACAAAATTTTCTATAGAAATAAAATTTCTATAGAAATAAAATGTTGGTAGATTATTTTTGGCCCTAGTGGCAACCATGATTATGAACTGATATGGACCAATTTTTGTGTGATTGGACCAATTTTGGTATGGTTGTTAGCGACCATATACTAACACCACGTTCCTAATTTGAACCGGATCGGATGAATTTTGCTCCTCCAAGAGGCTCCGGAGGTCAAATCTGGAGAATGTTTTATATGGGGGCTATATATAATTATGGACCGATATGGGCCGTGTTTGTTAGAGACCACATTCTAACATCATGTTCAAAATTTCAACCGGATCGGATGAATTTTGCTCCTCCAAGAGGCTCCGGAGGTCAAATCTGGAGAATGTTTTATATGGGGGCTATATATAATTATGAACCGATATGGACCAATTCTGGCACGGTTGTTAAAGATCATATACTAACACCATGTTCCAAATTACAACCGGATTGGATGAAATTTGCTTCTCTTGGAGACTTCGCAAGCCAAATCTGGGGATCGGTTTATATGGGGCTATACATAATTATGAACCGATGTGGACCAATTTTTGCATGGTTGTTAGAGACCATATACCAATATCATGTACCAAATTTCAGGCGGATCGGATGAAATTTGCTTCTCTTTGATGCTCCGCAACCAAAATCTGGGGATCGGTTTATATGGGCGCTATATATAATTATGGACCGATGTGGACCAATGTTTGCATGGTTGTTAGAGACCATATACCAACATCATGTACCAAATTTCAGGCGGATCGGATGAAATTTGCTTCTCTTTGATGCTCCGCAACCAAAATCTGGGGATCGGTTTATATTGGCGCTATATATAATTATGGACCGATGTGGACCAATTTTTGCATGGTTGTTAGAGACCATATACCAACATCATGTACCAAATTTCAGCCGGATCGGATGAAACTTGCTTCTCTTTTAGGCTTCGCAAGCCAAATCTGGGGATCGGTTTATATGGGGGCTATATATAATTATGGACCGATGTGGACCAATTTTTGCATGGTTGTTAGAGACCATATACCAACACCATGTTCCAAACTTTCAGCCGGATCGGATGAAATATGCTTCTGTTAGAGGTTCCACAAGCCAAATCTGAGGGTCCCTTTATATGGGGGCTATACGTAAAAGTGGACCGATATGGCCCATTTTCAATACCATCCGACCTACATCGATAAAAACTACTTGTGGCAAGTTTCAAGTCGATAGCTTGTTTCGTTCGGAAGTTAGCGTGATTTCAACAGACGGACGGACATGCTTAGATCGACTCAGAATTTCACCACGACCCAGAATATATATACTTTATGGGGTCTTAGAGCAATATTTCGATGTGTTACAAACGGAATGACAAAGTTAATATACCCCCATCCTATGATGGAGGGTATAATAATGGGAAAGCAATGTAATATTTGGTATTATATTGATGATACTTTGCAAATTCTGGAAATAGAAAAAAATATAAATGGAAGATACATATTTTTATTATTTTCATATGTTTAAATCTAAAAGAAAGAACTTTTTTACCATTACATAATTCAGCTCATTAGTTTAGTATCAGATATACTGCTTTCTACTTGGGTTCAAACTGAAAAAAACAGGTAAAATAAAAATGGAATTTAATGCCAACGCTACTTCGCAACTTCAAGGTGAAGCTTCCAACAAACACATACCGCTCTTGGTTTTAAAAAAACTAGGAGTGAAAAAAATTTATAATTTTAAAAGATTAATACGGTACCCACCTTTTGATTGTATACATGTTCTTATATATTTGATAAAATGATGAAGTTGATGGAATTGATTGGTCAATTTCACGAAATAAAATTGACCACTAAAAGAAATGAATAAAAAATATATTATTTTAGTCCGTTTAATATAAACAGGATTCAATGGAAAACGGTATTCACATTTCATAATTTCTTACCTTCAATAATTGTTTTCCATTTTTACAATACCACAAAACACAAAAACAGGTAATTTCAAATGCGTTCTCTCATATATTTTTTCAAACCTTTATCACGTGACCATTTGTTGTTGCACACTTTATTTATTTCAACCCTATGCTATGATTTGTTTTTGCGTTCAAAATATTTATGCACACATTTTGAATGCAGCAGACAGTCACGCCAATCATGTTTTTCAATTTACGCGAAAAACAAAAACCCAACCGTTCGTTACGAGTTACTTCCACAGACTGATCTCTCCATCATACGTTGTTGAATAAATACCCATTCTCTTGTTCTCTTTTCGCTCTTTCCATCGCTCAAAATTATTCAATTTCAATCACAAAGGTGATTGGATC
Organism: Haematobia irritans; assembly: GCF_050003625.1. Taxonomy (NCBI): domain Eukaryota; kingdom Metazoa; phylum Arthropoda; class Insecta; order Diptera; family Muscidae; genus Haematobia; species Haematobia irritans. The sequence continues at coordinate 98,438,725 of NC_134397.1, read as the reverse complement.
AATCACATGTGTAATTAGAAACGGAAAAATAAATCACGTTTGTAATTTAAAATTATTTCAGAATTGATTAACAAATTGATCGAATCAACTGATATTTTAATTGGAAACGTAACAAATATCAATTATTTTTTAATTGGTTTTCGGATTTGATTAAATAATTAATTGAATCAATTAACATATTAATTGAATCCGTTTCCAAATTCAATTAAGTGTTTAATTGAAAATTGAAGAAATTTTGTTGGAGAATCCGTCGTATTTTCTTCTCGTTAGCCCTATGAAATCTTACGTCGCTTATGTTTAAAACCCTGTTAATAAAATTGGTAGCAGTGTTGATCTTAATACGTCGAGGATGATTGGAGTGAAAGTTTATTAGTCTTCCTGATGCTGTGTTCTTTTGGTACCATTTTAATCTTAGTTGATTGTTGTGTCTTTGAACCACTGTGTCAAGATAAGGCAATTTTCCTTCGTTTTCACATTTCATTGTGAATTGAAGTTGTCGATTAAATGCGTTAAGAGTCGTCAATGTGTTGTCTACTTCATCTTTGTCTATGATGCAAAATATGTCATCAACATATTTAGTCAGAAATCTTGTTTTTTTGAGAGTTTATTCATTGCGTCGTCTAATAATTCCTCCATTATGATATCTGCGATTATGGGAGATATAGGAGATCCCATCAGCATTCCATTTGTTTGTTCAAATATCTTATCGTCATATGTGAAATATTTGGAGTCCTTGATGCATAGGGTCACTATTTCTAAAAATAAATCCATTGGTATTTTGGTGACTTCTTGTATTATAGTCCTTTTTTATACCCTCCATCATAGGATGGGGGTATATTAACTTTGTCATTCCGTTTGTAACACATCGAAATATTGCTCTAAGACCCCATAAAGTATATATATTCTGGGTCGTGGTGAAATTCTGAGTCGATCTAAGCATGTCCGTTCGTCCGTCTGTTGAAATCACGCTAACTTCCGAACGAAACAAGCTATCGACTTGAAACTTGGCACAAGTAGTCGTTATCGACGTAGGTCGAATGGTATTGAAAATGGGCCATATCGGTCCACTTTTACGTATAGCCCCCATATTAAGGGACTCTCAGACTTGGCTTGTGGAGCCTCTAACAGAAGCATATTTCAACCGATCCGGCTGAAATTTGGTATATGGTGTTGGTATATGGTCTCTAACAACCATGCATTGGTCCACGTCGGTCCATAATTATATATAGCCCCCATATAAACCGATCCCCAGATTTGGCTTGCGGAGCCTAAAAGAGAAGCAAATTTCATCCGATCCGGCTGAAATTTGGTACATGGTGTTGGTATATGGTCTCTAACAACCGTGCAAAAATTGGTTCATATCGGTCCATAATTATATATAGACCCCATATAAACCGATCTCCAGATTTGGCTTGCGAAGCCTCAAAGAGAAGCAAATTGCATCCGATCCGGCAGAAATTTGGTACATGGTATTGGTATATGGTCTCTAACAACCGTACAAAATTGGTCCACATCGGTCCATAATTATATATAGCGCCCATATAAACCGATCCCCAGATTTGGGTTGCGGAGCCTCAAAGAGAAGCAAAGTTCATCCGATCCGCCTGAAATTTGGTACATGATATTGGTATATGGTCTCTAACAACCATGCAAAAATTGGTCCACATCGGTTCATAATTATATATAGCCCCCATATAAACCGATCCCCAGATGTGGCTTGCGAAGTCTCCAAGAGAAGCAAATTTCATCCAATCCGGTTGTAATTTGGAACATGGTGTTAGTATATGATCTTTAACAAACGTGGCAGAATTGGTCCATATCGGTCCATAATTATATATAGCCCCATATAAAACGTTCTCCAGATTTGACCTCCGGAGCCTCTTGGAGGAGCAAAATTCATCCTATCCGGTTCAAATTAGGAACGTGGTGTTAGTATATGGTCGCTAACAACCATACCAAAATTGGTCCAATCACACAAAAATTGGTCCATATCGGTTCATAATCATGGTTGCCACTAGAGCCAAAAATAATCTACCAAAATTTTATTTCTATAGAAAATTTTGTCAAAATTTTATTTCTAGAGAAAATTTTGTTAAAATTTTATTCGGTTCATAATAAAATTTTCATCATTGTCAAAATTTTATTTCTATAGAAAATTTTGTCAAAATTGTATTTCTATAGAAGATTTTGCTCAAATTTTATTCGGTTCATAATCATGGTTTCCACTCGAGCCAAAAATAATCTACCAAGATTTTATTTCTATAGAAAATTTTGTCAAAAGTTTATTTCTATAGAAAATTTTGTTAAGATTTTATTTCTGTAGAAATTTTTTTCAAAATTTTCTTTCTACAGAAAATTTTGTCAAAATTTTTATTTCTATAGAAATTTTTGTGAAAATTTTATTTCTGTAGAAAATTTTGTCAAAATTTTATGTCTACTTTGTCAAACTGAATTATATACGTATTGGATCGATCTTTTTTATACCCTCCACCCTAGGATGGGGGGTATATTAACTTTGTCATTCCGTTTGTAACACATCGAAATATTGCTCTAAGACCCCATAAAGTATATATATTCTGGGTCGTGGTGAAATTCTGAGTCGATCTAAGCATGTCCGTCCGTCTGTTGAAATCACGCTAACTTCCGAACGAAACAAGCTATCGACTTGAAACTTGGTACAAGTAGTTGTTATTGATGTAGGTCGGATGGTATTGAAAATGGGCCATATCGGTCCACTTTTACGTATAGCCCCCATATAAACGGACCCCCAAATTTGGCTTGCGAGGCCTCTAAGAGAAGCAAATTTCATCCGATCCGGCTGAAATTTGGTACAGGGTGTTAGTAAATGGTCTCTAACAACCATGCAAAAATTGGTCCACATCGGTTCATAATTATATATAGCTCCCATATAAACCGATCCCCCGATTTGGTTTGCGAGGCCTCTAAGAAAAGCAAATTTCATCCGATCCGGCTGAAATTTGGTACATGGTGTTAGTATATGGTCTCTAACATCCGTGCAAAAATTCGTCCACATCGGTCCATAATTATATATAGCCCCCATATAAACCGATCCCCCGATTTGGCTTGCGAGGAGCAAATTTCATCCGATCCGGCTGAAATTTGGTACATGGTGTTAGTATATGGTCTCCACCAACCATGCAAAAATTGGTCAATATCGGTAAATAATTATATATAGCCCCCATATAAACCGATCCCCCGAGTTGGCTTGCGAGGCCTCTAAGAGAAGCAAATTTCATCCGATCCGGCTGAAATTTGGTATATGGTGTAAGTATACGGTCTCTAACAACCGTGCAAAAATTCGTCCACATCGGTCCATAATTATATATAGCCCCCATATAAACCGATCCCCCGATTTGGCTTGCGAGGCCTCTAAGAGAAGCAAATTTCATCCGATCCGGCTGAAATTTGGTACATGGTGTTAGTATATGGTCTCCAACAACCGTGCAAAAATTGGTCCATATCGGTCTATAATTATATATAGACCCCATATAAACTGATTCCCAGATTTGGCTTGCGGAGCCTCTAAGAGAAGAATATTTCACATGATCCGACTGACATTTGGTACATGGTGCCAGTATATGGTCTTTAACCACTATGCAAAAATTGGTCGAAATCGGTCCAATCATATATAGCCCCCATATAAAATGATCCCCAGATTTGACCTCTGGAGCCCCTTGGAAGAGCAAAATTCACCCAATCCGGTTGAAATGTGGTACGTGGTGTTAGTATATGGTCTCTAACAACCATGCACAAATTTGTCCATGCCGCTCTTAGAGGACCAAAATTCATCGGATCCGGTTAAGATTTGGTACGTGGTGAAATTTTGTACATTGTGCAGTATACGGCCGCTAACAACCATGCCAAAATTGGTCCATATCCGTCTATAGGTATATATAGCCGATCCCCAAAAGTAATCTAACAAAATTTTATTTCTATAGAAAATTTTGTCAAAATTTTATTACTATAGAAAATTTTGTCAACATTTTATTTCGATAGAAAATTTTGTTAAAATTTTATTTCTATAGAAAATTTTGTCAAAATTTAATTACTATAGAAATTTTTGTCAAAATTTTATTACTATAGAAATTTTTGTCAAAATTTTATTTCTATAGAAAATTTTGTAAAAATTTTATTTCTATAGAAAATTTTGTCAAAATTTTATTTCTATAGAAAATTTTGTCAACATTTTATTTCTATAGAAAATTTTCTCAAACTGAATTAAATAGTATTTAATCGACCTTTTTTGTTTATCTATACTCCGTATGGACTAACTTACAATTGAGTAGACGGTGTTAAGAAGTTTTAAGAAACCTTGCCATTGGCAAGTGTTACCGCAACCCAAGTAATTCGATTGTGGATGTCAGTCTTTACTACAAGTTTCAATGCAATCCATGGTGGAGGGTACATAAGATTCGGCCTGACCGAACTTACGGCCGTTTATACTTGTTTGATTTGATATATACCACGTATGGACTTACATACGTGGGATATCGTTTTAGCCTGCGGCATGTGCACATATCACTTAATATAGTTTTCATTTTATAGTCGTAGTCATCTTTGTCTGCACTCAGGATTAATATGTCCTTGTTTGATTTTAGAAAATGTCTCACTTCCCGCACTGTGTCTAATATGAATTTGTCTCTTTTATTCAGTTTCTCTCTTCGTAGATGGTCATCTATCAACGTAACTAGTTTTATTCCAGCGTTCTCTTGTTGCTCTTTACTTTCTAATGTTTGAACACACTCTTCTCCATCCGCTATTACATTAAACATTGGGAAAGTTGTTCTTGTCGTAGGGAGAATTTTGGTCCCAACGAGAGCAACCATTGAACGTTTGGTGGTACGTGTTTGCCTGTGTTATTGACGAACCAATCGCCATTGCGCTTTAATTTGAGTTCAGCATGTTGTTGTTGGTTTAGTGTACACTGTTAGAAAAATATGTTTTTCATATGTTCCGATATAAACAAAATGTGTTTCGGGCACAATTTTTAAACACAATATATTTAAGTGCAAACATGTAGTGTTCCTAAACTAACACTAAATGTTTGGGACACATATGTTAATATGTTAGAATATATTATGTTTGGGGCATGAATGTTTCATAAAAATAATATGTGTGAATGTAAACATATATAAATTTACAAATTTCGAGTAAACATATATATGTTGTGATATTTTATTCAGAGAGCGACAGAGAGAGAGAGAGAGAGAGAGTATAGAGAAAGAAATAGAGATGGAAACCGGGAGGGTTGACGAGAGATATCAACATAACACAGCGAGAGAATCAAAAGAGAGCAATTTCTGTGAAACTGCTTGTATGTTGTTTCGGAAAGTCTAAATATTATTTAATTTGAATACTCGAGTAAAGAGAATTGACATTCGGAAGCGGGCATTAAGTTCGAGTTTTGCTAAAAAATTGAAAAAGGTTATTTTCTTTAAAATGAATTATTAAAGAAAAGTAAAAGGCAAAACAGGGTCATTTTAAAACGACAATGCCAACTTAATACCGGCCTTAAGGGTAAAAATGAAATTAAGTACAAAACACGATAAGTTTTAAATGCATTTAAAATGGTGTTAAATGCTAGTAAAAAACTGTTCACGGCTAACTAAGTTTATGTGTATATTATAAAATTATTTATGTATGTTTATACTCGACTCCACGTTCTTCTTTTGTTAGAGTTTTTGAATTCCTTCCAACATTTTAAGCTTTTATACCAAAAACAGTTTTTTGCTACAAATTTGTTATTTTTGCAATAAAAAAAATTATCCAAAAGCTCAGTCCATTTCGTTTATATCAAGCACTGTTCTTTTCTGACTGTAAATCTTTAATAACACACATTTCGAAGTTTCATTGTAAAAATTTCATTTAATAATATAAAAATATAAATACAAAAATTAAAAAAAAAAAAATTGGTGTTCGGTCGGAGTAGGGATTGAACCCAGGACTTTTTGCATGCAAGGCGGACATGCTAACCACTGCTCCACGTGGCCAACAAATATATGTTTCTGTTGAATAATGTTTTGTTTGCATCGGCTCGTGGGCGCTGCAAACTATGCTTATAACGATATTTGTCTATTGGTAACTATAACAGCTACGTAGCCCAGTGGTACAAATTGCATGGTTCCCGGTTCGATTCTCAGTCCAGGCGAAAGGTAAAATTATAAAATTGAATAATTTCTTCAACATTATTTGTATTACAGAAAAAGGTGCCAAGAACTAAAAAAATTCGTGGAAGTGAAAATTATGTGAGGGAATGAGCACAATCTTCTTTGGGGAAAATTCTTCCAAGCATATAATATTTTTGGGCTCAAAATGCTTCACAACTTATATGTTCACATAAAACAAACATATTAATGTTTCGGCAGTATCCACTAATATATGTGCTTCCTGCAAAATATGTTTGGAACATATGTTAGAGAAGCCATTTTTTCTGAGGGTGTAGCTAACTTCTTGATGTGTGTTAAATTGAAGCTCTTGTTGTGAGAGGTGCGAATGATGTTTTCACTCTCAATGTATAGTGATAGATCATCTGCATCCATAATATTACTAAGTCGCTCTCTTGTTGTTTTTATCAACACAGTATTGGTATTAATTAGTTTACGTTTGTGTTGTATTAGAAGCTTTAATATTCACTTTTATTACGACTGAGTTTAATTTATAGATAATTTACAATATAGTACTAGTAATCTAGTATTAAAATATATAGTTGAGAAATAGTACATTAACTACACTCTAATTTAAGTTAATTTCATTAGCTGCACCCTCAAAAAAATCGCTTCTCTAACATATGTTCCAAACAAATTTTGCAGGAAGCACATATATTATTGGATACTGCCGAAACATTAATAAGTTTGATTTATGTGAATATATTATATGTTTGGAAGCATTTTAAGCCCAAAAATATTATATGCTTGGAAGAATTTTCTCCAAAGAAGATTGTGCTCATTCCCTCACATAATTTGCACTTCCACGAAATTTGTTAGTTCTTGGCACCTTTTTCTGTAATACAAATTATGTTCAAGAAATTATTCAATTTTAAAATTTTTTTAAATTTTACTTTTCGCCTGGACGGAGAATCGAACCGAGGACCATACCATAGCTGTTATATTCACCAGTATACAATTATCGTTATAAGTTACATTTATATAGCATAGTTTGCAGCGCCCATGAGCCCATGCAAACATAACATTATTTAACAAAAACATACATTTGTTGGCCACGTGGAGCAGTGGTTAGCATGTCTGCCTTGCATGCAAAGGGTCGTGGGTTCAATCCCTGCTCCGACCGAACACAATTTTTTTTTTTTAATTTACACATTTATATTTATACTATATTAAATTTTTATAATGATTTACAGTCAGAAAAGAACAGTGCTTGATATAAACGAAATGCACTGAGCTTTTGGATAAAATATTATTTTTTATTGCAAAAATAACAATTTTGTAAGAAAAAATTGTTATAAAAGTTTGAAATTTTGAAATTTTGGAAGGAATTCAAAAACTCTAACAAAAGAAGAACGTGGAGTCGAGTATAAACAAAAATAAATTTATAATATGCACATAAATTTATGTAGTCGTGAACAGGTTTTTACTAGCATTTAACATTAAAACAACTGATACTGTTAAGCTGATCACACGCGTTTCTATTCGCTCCAAACAAAAACTACAGAAGACTTACTTGGACCATTCTATACAGTCTGCTGTGTTTTCCTGGCTACAGATTTCCGAAGAGGAAGCCGTGATATTCATCGTGTGCACATAAGCGTAGAAAGGCCTCTGGGGAGGGGGCTTAGACCCCCCCAGAAAAATTTTAGCCCCCCCAGAATTTGAAAACCTATTTACGATTTTACATTTTTATAAAAATTAAACAAGTATATACTCGTACAACGCACAAAGTTTCACTAAAGACTTTCATGCACAATCGAATTACTTGGGTTGTGGTAGAAGTCTGATATTTATGAAATAAAGCTGTGGTTGAACTTATGATTTAGTTGAATAAAAAATAGTAATTGATATTAAAACTATTCTTTCATAAATTAATATCTTAATAATGCTGCAAAAAAGCGTCGCCAAAAAAGAAGTGAAAATGTTCTTTTTGGGTCTGGATGTGGTACTAAATTGGTGGAGAATTTAATATGAACTTGTCATAGAACGAATGTCCACCGTTTCAACAACCGTTGCAATGAATTTGCATCACTTCTTAAGGTGTGATCTGAATATTTTCCGAAATAAATAATTTTTACACTTTTTTATGATTTTTAATGCATTCTAACGCTTGTTTGAAACGTTTTTTTTCAAATATTATCGATTTTTATATAATGGATTTAGCATTTATGTGGCAAAATTTGAATAATTTGTACCATTTTATTTATTCTTACTCTTTTTTTAAACTATTTGAAAACATAAAACAAAAAATTACGCATTAAAATATAAAAAAATGAACTAAAACAAACTTCCTGAGTAGTTAAAATAGTTAACTTCTTTGTGAGGACATTTTTGGAAGTGCTTTTAAAGTTGTGCCTTTAGAACAACTCCCAATTTTTTGCTGGGAAAAGTGTGGAACTACCCTACGGGAAATGGATCAACCACAGAACTGGTACAGGACTAGTCCCTGGTGTGTATGGACCAGTCCCAGTTCTGATCAAAACGTATGGAAGGGACCGTCCACTTTAACATGGGTTTGTCATTGACGGAGTAAACTTACATTTTAAGACGCGTCTTGGACTCATCCCAAAGGACACGTCCTGGGACAATTTAGCAGGAGCAACCCATAAACAGGTCCTCAGGAACCAGTCTCGGACAAACCCTTAGAAATCTCTTTCAATTTGGGCTCCTAATCGAACCCGAAATGAAAAAAAAAAGCTTTTGAAATATGTGAAATGTGTCCGTCAGTGGCAATTTGCACCAATTTCCCGTAGGGTACTTTTAGTTGCTTTATTATAAATTGATTGTCGAGTTATTTTGATGTCTATTTTTTATTCAATTTTATGAAATAAAACATTAGTTGAACCTATAAGTTCAGTCTATAAAGTTTTAGCTAGGGGGGCTATAGCCCCCCCCCCCTAGAAAAATTGTCTAGCTACGCTAATGCGTGTGCAGGCCATCGTTGAAATAGTGCCATTCAGAATAATACCGTACACCGTTTAACTTTACACTTACTAAATATAATAACATCCCAATATGAGTTGTGAAAAAGCGAATTGTACAGTAAAGAAAATTGAAGAACCATTTGTTACCTGTTGGTTGTGTCATTCATCATACCATGCAAAATGTGCTGAGTTGGCGGCTCGTACTGCCGACAATCTGCGTGAAGATAAAGGCTTACGATGGTGCTGTAAAAATTGCAAAGTATACGACGTGGAATTTTATGCCTTCTTTAAAAATACCCGTGCAGAATTCGACCTAATTAATAAAGATCTCATTGCATTAACTGAGAAATTTGCAAAATATAAAACAGTTTTTGAGAATGCATCATGTTTAGACAATTTTCTGCAGTCTCCCATAGATTCATTACGAAAGCGTAAAAAACCATCAAATCCTACAGATACGGAAATTACATATAATCTTAATACCAATTCAAACATTAACATAACACCAATCCAGCACGTATTCAATACAGAATTGGCCACAAATTTAGCTATGCCAATTCCACCACCTCAAACATCAAATCCATCAACGAGTAATCCAGCAAATTCCCAAAGTTCAAACTTAACTGTTCCTAATTCGTCTTTAATTACTATGACACCATCTATATCCAATAGGTTTCACACCCCTTTAACTTCTCCTTTGTCAAATATACCACCAAAACCATTACAAGTGGTGTCTTCCAGGAAAACTGTGTTTGCAGCTAAATTTGCTGCGGAAACAACTATCGAGAATATTGCCTATTATATTAAATCGAAGTTACAAACTGAAATCGAACTGAGCATTTTTAAATTCAAATATCGTGAAAGAAGAAACAAGGCATCGTTTAAGATCATTGTTCCCGAGGACATTTTTGATAGAGTGGTCAATCCAGAATTTTGGCCACCCAATGCTCTAATTAAGGAATACATATATAAAGAACCAGCACAAACTGATATTGTCTATTTACCAAAAAATTCAAACAATGTTCCAAAAAACTAATTGCTGCTTTCGATAACAAGATTTCTTTAGTATATCAAAATGTTAGAGGTTTAAACACTAAAATGTCAACTCTTTATTCAGACAGTTTTGGCTTCGATTTTCATATAATTGCATTTACTGAAACATGGCTTCAACCAAATGTTTATGATATGGAAATTTTATGTTCGAAATACAGAATATATAGACGCGATCGCGAAATTAATGAGAAGAAATCAGGTGGGAGAGTACTGGTAGCAGTGTCCGCTGAAATTCCTTCTGAACAGATTCAAATTCAAGATATAACTGGTATTGAGATAGTTATTGTCAAAGTTCTCTTGAAAAATATGTCATTATTGATTTCTTGTTCTTATATTCCACCTTCATCGAACGACGAAATTTATTTTCAACACGTTTCGGCTATTTCATCAGCATCTCAATCTTTATTATCGTCATCTGACACATTAATAGTTTTAGGCGATTTCAATCTCCCTTCTGTCTCCTGGCTACACTCTTCTGAATCTGAGAGTTTAATTCCTGTAATCTCAAATAGTATTTCTAATAATTTTCTTCATTCATTACTTAATCTTGGCCTTTTTCAAATAAATGATATTTTCAATTCACACGGCAGGTTACTTGATCTGGTGTTTGTTAATAGAACATTTAATATAAGTTTGGAATCCTGTCATGCTTTAACGCAACCTGAAGATCGTTATCACCCTACTATAATATTGCATCTTGCAGCCCCAAATCTTCCACGATCTAGGAACACCAATTCGAACCGAGAGTATTGCTTTGCTAAGACGAATTATATACTAAATTCATTGCTTTCCGCCGTAAATTGGGACGATATTCTTGATTCTAATGATATTACCGAACTAGCATCCCGTTTTTACTCAATCCTACAGGATTGCATATCAAAATCAGTGCCTCGAATTATTATAAACGACAATTCTGGACCGCCATGAAATACCAGAGTTCTATCGAAGCTGAAGAACCAAAAGAACAAGATGTACAAAAGATTCAAAAAATCAGGTTCAGCTCTTGATTTTTCGACCTATTCGATAGCCCGATCGAAATACAACATTGCGAATAAATTGGCTCATCAAGACTATTTAAATAGAGTGAAAGATCAAATAAGAATTGATCCTAAGTCTTTCTAAAAATTTGTGAATTCAAAACGCCAATCTAGTGGCCTACCAACATATCTTAAATATAAGTCCTCAACTGCCGACAATGATGTAGACATTTCTAATATATTTGCAGATTTCGTTGCTACGACATATTCGGATAAGTGTTATGATGGTAACAACATCTATCCATACATGACTAGGAACTGTAACAGAATTGATATCTCTTACATAGATGAGAGCACCATTTTAAGTAATCTTAGAACTCTGAAATCTACATTTAATGCTGGCCCTGATGGTATTCCGTCCTGTATTCTGAAACAATGTGCCGATATACTTTCATATCCTCTATCTTTACTGTTTAACAAGTCACTAAAGTCAGGAAATCTTCCTAATATATGGAAACAATCATATGTAATGCCTTTATTCAAATCGGGTAATCGAAACGACGCATACAACTATCGAGGTATCTCGAATCTTTGTGCCGAAGTTGATGGAAAAGATCTTAACAAGTTCTATTTCCCATCAGATTTCTTCATTATTATCTGCGAATCAACATGGTTTTAGGAAAAAACGATCGACCATAACCAACCTTTTGGAATTTACTTGTTTGGTTAATGATGCTTTTAGGGATCGCTTTCAGACAGATACAATATACACTGATTTCAGTGAAGCTTTCGACAAAGTCAATCATGCTCTCCTTTTACATAAGTTGGATATGATTGGCTTCAGCGAACCTTTATTGAAATGGTTTCATTCGTATTTAATTGGTTGGACACAATGTGTTAAGTTCGGTAGTGCAACATCTAGACCTATCACTGTTACCTGGGGTATTCCTCAGGGCAGCCACCTCGGACCTGTTTTATTTTGTCTATTCATCAATGACCTCCCATCAGTTGTAAAATTTTCTAATATTCTTATGTTCGCGGATGACGTAAATATATTTCGTTCCTATAATAATCCCGACGAACGAAGGTATCTTCAGTTCGACCTTGATAACTTTTACGATTGGTGTGAGATAAATTTAATGGAATTAAATATCTCGAAATGTAAATTGATGCGCTTTTCGAGAAGAACTGTATTCGAGTCGAGTTATTCTATTGGGACTAACGAGCTGGAAGCAGTAGATTCTTTCAAGGATCTTGGATTGCTAATGGACCAGCGACTGAACTTTCGCCAACATATGTCTATGGCCATCAGTAAGGCATTTGTTACTCTCGGATTCATGAAACGTTGGAGTAAAGAATTTAGAGATTACTCAATTACCAAGATACTTTATACTTCATTAGTACGAAGCAACCTTGAGTACGGTTCTATAATTTGGGATTCATATTATACAATCCACTCAAATAAGATTGAATCCGTCCAGAAGCAATTTCTTCTATTCTGCCTTCGACACAGAGGTTGGGATCGCCAATCTTTACCATCTTATCAATTTCGCCTAAATCTTATAAAATTACCCTCACTGCAAAGTCGTAGAACTATGTTAAATATTTCTTTCATAATGAATATAATTCAAGGTGAAATTGATTCTGAGTTTCTTCTCAACAAACTGTCATTTAACATACCTGTTAGATGTAGCAGAAATTTTGAACCGCTAAAAATTCCGTATTATAGATCAGATTATGCAAACAACGATCCGTTACGAAGGTTATGCCTTCAGTTCAATACATATTATGTCATTATAAATCTGTCTGAGCAACGAGTTGTTCTGAAGAGAAATATTATTTTACACTTAAACCAGTAGTTATCTTTATCTTTGTTTGTACTTATTAGTCTGTAAGGATTTTGTATCTATAGACTTAATAAAAACAAAAAAAACATTTTAAATGCATTTAAAATTTATCGTGTTTTGTACTTAAATTAATTTTTACCTTTAAGGCTGGCATTATCGCTATAAAATAACCCTGTTTTGCCTTTTACTTTTCTTTAATAATTCATTTTAAAGAAAATAAACTTGTTCAATTGTTTTAGCTGCAATACTCGAACTTAATGCCCGCTTTTATATTTGAAGGTGTCCGCAAACTCCTCTTGGACTACTTATTAATAAAGAGGAACTAAACTTTGTTTTTATACATTTTACTGTTTAATTTTTCACTTTTTCCTCATTTTTTCATTTTACTCTCCCAACTCTAAAAAGAGTATAGTGGCCTTTCGTTATTTTTATGAAGATTCCTTTGTAATTCCTTTGCCTTTCCTTTCCTTTGCCTGAATATTTTGACTTACTCCTCGTATGTTACGTTCCAATTTCTTTTAACGAACCAAGAAAAAAATTGTGCCCAATTTTCGCCTGCTCTCAAGGCGAAAACACTTGCTGTTTTTATACCCTCCACCATAGGATGGGGGTATATTAACTTTGTCATTCCGTTTGTAACACATCGAAATATTGCTCTAAGACCCCATAAAGTATATATATTCTGGGTCGTGGTGAAATTCTGAGTCGATCTAAGCATGTCCATCCGTCCGTCCGTCTGTCCGTCTGTCCGGCTGTCCGTCCGTCTGTGGAAATCACGCTAACTTCCGAACGAAACAAGCTATCGACTTGAAACTTGGCACAAGTAGTTGTTATTGATGTAGGTCGGATGGTATTGAAAATGGGCCATATCGGACCACGTTTACGTATAGTCCCCATATAAACCGATCCCCAAATTTGGCTTGGGGAGCCTCCCGGAGCAGCAAAATTCATCCTATCCGGTTGAAATTTGGTACGTGGTCTTAGTATACGGTCTGTAACAACCATGCAAAAATTGGTCCATATCGGTCCATAATTATATATAGCCCCCATATAAACCGATCCCCAGATTTGACCTCCGGAGCCTCTTGGAGGGGCAAAATTCATCCGATCCGATTGAAATTTGGTACCTGATGTAAGTATATGGTCTCTAACAACCATGCAAAAATTGGTCCATATCGGTCCATAATTATATATAGCCCCCATATAAACCGATCCCCAGATTTGACCTCCGGAGACTTTTGGAGGGGCAAAATTCATCCGATCCGGTTGAAAATTGGTACCTGATGTTAGTATACGGCCTCTAACTACCATGCAAAAATTGGTCCATATCGGTCCATAATTATATATAGCTCCCATATAAACCGATCCCCAGATTTGACCACCGGAGCCTCTTGGAGGAGCAAAATTCATCCGATCCGGTTGAAATTTAGTACATGGTCTTAGTATACGGTTTTTAACAACCATGCAAAAATTGGTCCATATCGGTCCATAATTATATATAGCCCCCATATAAACCGATCCCCAGATTTGACCTCCGGAGCCTCTTGGTGGGGCAAAATTCATCCGATCCGGTTGAAATTTGGTACCTGATGTTAGTTTACGGCCTCTAATAACCATGCAAAAATTGGTCCATATCGGTCCATAATTATATATATCCCCCATATAAACCGATCCCCAGATTTGACCTCCGGAGCCTCTTGGAAGAGCAAAATTCATCCGATCCAGTTGAAATTTGGTACATGGTGTTAGTATATGGTCTCTAACAACCATGCAAAAATTGGTCCATATCGGTCCATAATTATATATAGTTCCCATATAAACCGTCCCCAGATTTGACGTCCGGAACCTCTTGGAGGAGCAAAAGTCATCCGATACGGTTGAAATTTGGTACATTTTGTCAATATATGGCCTCTAACAGCCATGTAAAAATTGGTCCATATCGGTCTTTAGTTATATATAGCCGATGACTTATTACACAAAAATTGGTCCATATCGCCAAAAATAATCTACCAAAACTTTATTTCCATAGAAAATTTTGTCAAATTTTATTACTATAGAAAGTTTTGTCAAAATTTCATTTCTATAGAAAGTTTTGTCAAAAGTTTATTTCTATACAAATGTTTGTCAAAATTTTATTTCCATAGAAAATTTTGTCAACATTTTACTTCCATAGAAAATTTTGTCAACATTTTATTTCTATAGAAAATTTTGTCAAGTTTTTATTTCTATAGAAAATTTTGTCAAATTTTTATTTCTATAGAAAATTTTGTCAAAATTTTATTTCTATAGAAATTTTTGTCAAGGTTTCATTTCTATAGAAAATTTTGTCAAAATTTTATTTCTATAGAAAATTTTGTCAAACTAGATTATATACGTATTTAATCGGCCTTTTTTGTTTAATATATACCCCGTATGGGCTAACTTACAATTTAGAAGACAGTGTTAAAAAGTTTTACGATACCTTGCCATCGGCAAGTGTTATCGCAACCCAAGTAATTCGATTGTAGATGACAGCCTTTAGTAGAAGTTCCTACGCAATCCATGGTGGAGGGTACATAAGATTCGGCCTGGCCGAACTTACGGCCGTATATACTTGTTTTTTTTTTCAAATGCTTATTCTCTTGATTCCGAATGTCTATTCTCTTTACTCCTAATACTCATTCTAATATTCAAATTAAATAATATTTAGACTTAAGCATATCAAATTTTTGGCCTTATCATAAAACAGTTTTCCGAAACAACATACAAGCGGTTTCACAGAAATTGCTCTCTTTTGATTCTCTCGCTGTGTTATGTTGATATCTTTCGTCAACCCTCCCGGTTTCCATCTCTATTTCTTTCTCTATACTCTCTCTCTCTCTGTCACTCTCGGAATAAAGTATCACAACATATGTATGTTTACTCGAAATTTGTAAATTTATATACGTTTACATTCACACATATTATTTTTATGAAACATTCATGTCCCACACATAATATATTCTAACATATTAACATATTTGTCCCAAACATTTAGTGTTAGTTTAGGAACATTACACGTTTGCACTTAAATATATTGTGTTTAAAAATTGTGCCCGAAACACATTTTGTTTACATCGGAACATATGAAAAACATATTTTTCTAACAGTGTGACTAAGTCCATTGGAGTAGTCCGTTTGATTCTTCTTCCAATTGAATAACTGGTGAAGATTTCGTTTAGTTCAGAATTTGAATGATGCTGAAGTTTGGTGGCGTGTATTCTTGCATGGAGAGAGATTTCATCTGCTATAGTTCGCACTCCTGAATTACGATGTAAATCACTGTTTCTAATGTACCAGGGTGCGTTATCAATAGTACGTAATATCAAGTTTTGAGTCTTCTGTATGGTGTCTATTTCTTTCTTCGAAAAAGACTGTTTTTCATATGTTTGACTATAAACATTATATGTTTGGAACACAAATTTTTTAACACAATATTTTTGAGTGCAAGCATATAATGTTCATAAACTAGCATAACATGTTTGGGACATATATGTTAATATGTTAGAACATATTATGTTTGGGACATAAAATGTTTGTAAATATAATATGCTTGGATGCAAACATATATTAATTTAGAAATAGCCTATAAACATATATGTGTTTAGTAGCTTGGAGCGCTATTTAACAGGGAGCGATATCGAATTAAGTTGGTGGTTGTTGCTTGTTATTACAAAATTAACATTTTATTTTTCCTTGGGCAATTGATCAGCTACTTCTTTGATCCTTACAAACTGTGTGGTCCGCTGTTCGAATCCCCGTCCGGCAAAAGGTAAAATTAAAATTAAAAAAATCATACAATTGAATAATTTCTTCTACAATGTTTGTATTACAGAAAAAGGTGCTAAGAACTAAAAAATCTCGTGGAAGTGAGAAAGATGTGGGGGAATATACAATTGGGCAGAAACAAAATTTTGAGCATTCAGGTCGAAAACCAATGTTGTTAGCACCTGTATTACCTGTTTATTTTCATAATTCATTATGATTGTAAATAAATAAATAAATAAATAAAATTTTGAGCACAATATTGTTTGGGAGAATTTTTTTTAAGCATATAATATTTTTGGGTGCAAAATGCTTCCAAACATATTATATGTTCACATAATGACATATTGTTTTTTGGAAGACAACATTATTGAATTTGGATGCAAAAATACAAAATGTTTGGAAATTGACTACCCAAACATATATTGTTTAGACCAATATGCTTTCAAACATATTATATATTGGAAGAGATCAAACATATAAATGTTTGGGCAATAGCCAAAAATGTATATGCTTGAAGAAAAATATGTTTGGGAGTATATGTTACAGAAGCGATTTTTTGTGAGCGTGCAGCACAGCTGTATACCATAACTCCATATTGGTTTTATTACTTGGTTGTATATAAGCATTTTATTTTTCAATGATATCCTGTTGTCGACAAACATCCAGTACAATTGACTGAATTTTAGTTTAAATCTTTATTCTTTTTCTTCATGTGTTCCTTCCATCTTATTTTATCGTCCAGTGTCATGGCCAAGTATTTAGCGGTGTTTGCGAATGGAACTATTGAACCATTAAGATACAATGGAATATATTTGGTGTCTTTGTTAGAAAATACTATATGAATAGATTTGTTTTCGTTTATGTTCATCCTCCATTTATTTATCCAATACATGATAGTGGATAGAACCTGTTGGAGCTTTTTGGTAGCTTCCATTTCTGTTTCAACAACGGCAAGAATTGCCGTGTCATCATTAAACGTTGCAATTGTTGCTTCAGGTGGATTTGGAATGTTCCTAGTATGTAGGAGGTACAGGACTGGCTCTAGGATACTTCCCTGTGGCACACGTTTTCGATTTTCACTCGAAAGTGGCGGTATTTTAGATACGATTCTAGTAATTTATAGTATTCAATTGGGAGTTCATACAAAGGAGCCCATCATACCAGACTTTTTCAAATGCTTGCCCAATGTCCAAAAATATTGCGGAACAAACACTTTTGTTTTCAATAGCTTTTTCTGCTATATCAACGATACGGTGCACTTGTTGAATGCTCAGTTCTAAAATCAAATTGATGGTTTGGAATAAGACACCTACTATTAATAATAGGCTGTAGTCGTTTTAATACCAACTTTTCGAAGATTTTCGACATGATTGGAAGTAGTGATATTGGTCGATAGGATGTTTGTTCATTTTCAGGTTTACCTGGCTTTTGTATTATTATTATTTCTGCAACTTTCCATTCTAAAGGAACAGCAGTTTCTTTACTGCAATATGTGGTAGATTTTTGAATATCTTGCCAGTTATCAGATCATAACCGGGAGATTTTTTAGCACTTAAGTCTTTTGCAATTTGCTGGTTTGATTGGAAGACTGTCATTTCTTTCAATTTCAGAAATCCCTTCGTCATCAACTCTGCTCTCTGCGGGTTTAAATATATTTTGGAAATGGTTACCAAATAGCTCTACTTTGTCCTCGGATTTCCGGATCAAACATCCACTATCGTTTCTAATTGGAGGAATTTTGGGCGAAGTGTGGTTAAATTGTTTAGTTGCTTTCCATAGGTTATAGTTGGGTGGTTTGGTTGCTGATAAATTTCCTAGGTACAAAGCCATTTCTTTATTCTTAGTTTCTCTTGTTAGCACTACTAGTTCATTAATGAGCTTGTTTAGGATAGCTTTATTTTCAGGTGTTCTTTCTTTTTGCCATTTTTTTTTTTCTTGCTCTCCTCTTTTTTGATGTCTCTAATTTCCATCGTATATGTAGTATGTTTGTATGTTCCAGTTTCGGATACATTAAGTGTACTTTCCCATGCGGAAGTTTGTATAGCTTGAATAAACTTATCTAACTCTTCATCGATATTTTCCACAGTTTAAAGTGTAGATTTTAATTGTATTTTTTTCAGATAAGGTATACTTAAAAAAGTACCAGTTTGTTCGAATATTAGTTAGGTAATTAGGGGGTTCAATTTTTATAACGTTGTCACTCACCGTTATTATTATCGCAGAATGATCAGATGATGATAATGCTGTAGAATTTTCTATGAATACATAGTTTTGCGGAATATTTTTATACCCTTCACCACTACTGTGGTACAGGGTATAATAAGTTTGTGCATTTGTATGTAACGCCAAGAAGGAAAAGTCTGAGACCCATCGTTTAGTATACCGATCGTCTTTGAATAAAATTCTGAGTCGATTTAGCCATGTTCGTCTGTCTGTCCGTCCCTCTGTCTGTCTGTTCATGTATTTTTGTGCACAAAGTACAGGTCGCAGTTTAAGTCCGATCGTCCTCAAATTTGGCATAGAGTCGTTTTTTGGGACAAAGACAATCGCTATTGATTTTGGAAAAAATCGGTTCAGATTTAGATATAGCTGCCATATATATTTATCACCGATCTGGTCATAATTGGCGTGTTTATCAACCGATATTCTTTAAATTCAGTACAACCGAATATTTTATGAGTCTCGCAAAACATGCAAAATATCAGCCAAATCGGTTCAGACTTAGATATAGCTCCCATATATATCTTTCGTCCGATTTAGACTCATATGACCACAGAGGCCAAAGTTTACTAACGCTCTTCGTGAAATTTTGCACAGAGGGTAGAATTGACATTCTACCAATGCTGGGTTAATTTGATTGAAATCGGTCCAAATTTAGATATAGCTCCCATATATATCTTTCGTCTGATTTGAACTTATATGGCCACAAAAGCCAGAGTTTTGCCGTGATTTGCTTCAAATTTTGCACAAGGGATACGTTTAATAGTATCGTTAAGTGTGTCAAATTTTGTTAAAATCGGTTCAGATTTAGCTATGGCTCACATATATATCTTTCGCCCGATTTGGAGTTATATGGTCTCAAAAGCCAGAGTTTGGCCCCGACTTACTTCAAATTTTGCGGTACTTTTAACGATACTATTGTATGTGCCAAATATGGTCAAAATCGATTCAGATTTAGATATAGTTATACTCCCATTTACGTGAAATTTCGCATAGATAGCAGAATTATTATTCTAACTATGCATGTCAAATTTAGTCAAAATTGGTTCAGATTGTATATAGCTCCCATATATACGTACACCAGAGTTGGGGAAATATGGTAGACTGTTTCATATTTTAGACCCATTTTCAATGGGATTTTCCTCCAATTGACCGCATAGTTTCCTCAGAGAATACAAATGTGGCCAAAATTCTCACACTTTACACAAAATTCTGTGATGATTTCCCCATATCTTAGCCATATCCTACACACTGCAATGCCAAAATTTCCACAGAACGGATGAGTTTTAAATAAGGCTCCAAGTCGCCCGACTAGACCAAATAATATATCACAACACACACTTGACCACATATCTTGGCGAGATCTAGCCAATATCCTTGTAAAATCGCCACTACTGAGTAGCAAAAATTGTAAATATTACTCTAATTGCCAATATCTCGAATACATATCTATCACCTGAAAAATCATAAATCTCTTTTGTACAATTGCATTAAAATTTCTCTCGCTTCATATTTCCCATATTTTTTACTAACATTGTATTTCATTCCAGGGCGTTAGCCGATTTAAATTTTAATTCTAGAGTTTTTGTAGAAGTACAAAAAATTGTTTCCATTAAAAGTATTTGTATCTGAAAATGCAAACTTTTATATAGCTCCCAGCAAATTTTAAGTAGTTGAGATGGTAACACAAATGTTTGTCTACATAGTGGTGAAGGGTATAATATAGTCGGCTCCGCCCGACTTTAGAATTTACTTACTTGTTTGTAATAAAAATGTCTATTAAGTCAGGTGAACATGATTGGTTCAATGGGCAGTAGGTAGGTTCGTTTCCGGAATATATTTCACATTTGAGAGCTCTACATGCCTGATAAAGTTGTTTACCCTTTTTTGTGGTGAGTCTCGAGCCCCATAGTTTATTTTTTGCATTAAAGCCTCCCCCTATGATGAAGTGATTGTCCAACGATTTTAACATATCAGCATACTTATCGCTTTTAAAGTTATGTCTCGGCGGAGAATAGATCGCGGCTATCTTAAACATTTTATTGTGTTCTAGGTGCACTGATACACAAGCTATCTGAAAGATTTCTTCTTGGACTTTTTGCTCTTCATAATGTGATATATTTTGTTTAATTATGTTATAACAGAGGCTCCACCTCTAGGTTTTGATGAAGGATGTATCGCGTTGTAGATCCTGTACCCGCGTATACTTGTAAAGGAGTTATTAGTCAAGTGACTTTCCGAAATGAGTAAAATATCAACCTTTGCTCGAGAGAAAACATTCAATTTCGTTTGGTAGCCATTATTGTAAAATGTAGTTTTTTGGAGTTGATACTTATAGCATTTAATTTATCTATCAATTTTTCATTTAGTTCAGCTTGTAAATCAAATCGACGGTTAATTTTTTCAATACTTTTCAATAATTCATGGAGAACAGGGTGGTTATTATTTTTTTGGAGTTGATACTTATAGCATTTAATTTATCTATCAATTTTTCATTTAGTTCAGCTTGTAAATCAAGTCGACGGTTAATTTTTTCAATACTTTTCAACAATTCATGGAGAACAGGATGGTTATTATTTTCTTTCCTATTTTGTGAGTCTACAACGCTGGCGAAAGACCTAGTTTGAGAGTTTTGGCCATTTGTGGCTTGTAATTGATGGTTTATCAATGGATTTTGGACTGATGGATTGGATGGTCGTTGCTGATTATGTGTTAAAATCTGCTTTTCTATCAGATTTATTTCAGAAAATTGTTTAGATTTTCTTAAGTTATTGCCTTCTTTGTCAGTTCGAGTCTTGTTTCTTATTTTTTGTAGCTCTTTTGCTACTTCGCAACCTCTATAATTCACTGGATGATTTCCTTTGCAGTTTACACATTTTGGAACTATGGATCGTGGCATTTGACAGTTTTCAGTATCATGTTTCCCTGCATATTTAACACATCTTGCTTCTCTTTGACAATAACATTTTGTATGGTTGAAACCTTGACATCTCTTGCATTGAGGTATTAATTTCTTCTTCTTCTAATCTAATTCTAATTTTAACTTTTAAATTAAGGATGTTTGTTATTTTGAAAATCTCACTAATATTATCTTCTCTATGGAAAGTAATCCGAAATATTGGAAGTTTTCTGTAACTATATGGACCATTATTTATTGAACGATCTTTCTTTAAAATATTAACTGCATCTAGAGGAGTACATCCTTTTTATACCCACCACCATAGGATGGGGGGTATATTAACTTTGTCATTCCGTTTGTAACACATCGAAATATTGCTCTAAGACCCCATAAAGTATATATATTCTGGGTCGTGGTGAAATTCTGAGTCGATCTGAGCATGTCCGTCCGTCCGTCCGTCTGTTGAAATCACGCTAACTTCCGAACGAAACAAGCTATCGACTTGAAACTTGGCACAAGTAGTTGTTATTGATGTAGGTCGGATGGTATTGCAAATGGGCCATATCGGTCCACTTTTACGTATAGCCCCCATATAAACGGACCCCAAAATTTGGCTTGCGAGGCCTCTAAGAGAAGCAAATTTCATCCGATCCGGCTGAAATTTGGTACATGGTGTTAGTATATGGTCTCTAACAACCATGCAAAAATTGGTCCACATCGGTCCATAATTATATATAGCCCCCATATAAACCGATCCCCCGATTTGGCTTGCGAGGCCCCTAAGAGAAGCAAATTTCATCCGATCCGGCTAAAATTTGGTACATGGTGTTGGTATATGGTCTCTAACAACCATGCAAAAATTGGTCCACATCGCTCCATAATTATATATAGTCCCCATATAAACCGATCCCCCGATTTGGCTTGCGAGGCCTCTAAGAGAAGCAAATTTCATCCGATCCGGCTGAAATTTGGTACATGGTGTAAGTATATGGTCTCTAACAACCATGCAAAAATTGGTCCATATCGGTCCATAATTATATATAGCCCCCATATAAACCGATCCCCCGATTTGGCTTGCGAGGCCTCTAAGAGAAGCAAATTTCATCCGATCCGGCTGAAATTTGGTACGTGATGTTAGTATATGGTCTCTAACAACCATGCAAAAATTGGTCCACATCGGTTCATAATTATATATAGCCCCCATATAAACCGATCACAAGATTGGACCTCCGCAACCTCTTGGAAGACCAAAATTCATCTGATTCAGTTGAAATTTGGTACGTGGTGTTAATATATGGCCTCAAACTCCCATGAAAAAATTGGTCGATATCGGTCCATAATTATATATAGGCCCCATATAAACCGATCCCCAGATTTGACCTCCAGAGCCCCTTGGAAGAGCAAAATTCTTCCCATTCGGTTGGAATTTGGTACGTGATGTTAGTATGTGGTATCCAACAGCCATGCAGGAATTGGTTCCTATCAGTCTATAATTATATATAGCTCCCATATAAACCGATCCCCAGATTTGACCTCCGGTGCCTTTTGGAGAAGCAAATTTCATCCGATCTGCTTGAAATTTGGTACGTGGTGGTAGTATATGATATTTAACAACCATGCCAAAAGTGGTCCATATTAGTCCATAATCGTACATAGCCCCATATAAACCGATCCCGAGATTTGGTTTTGGAACCTCTTGGAGGAGCAAATTTCATCCGAGTGAGTTGAAATTTGGTACATTGTGCTAGTATATGGTTGTTAACAACCATGCTTAACTAGGTCCATATCGGTCTATAGTTATATATGGCCCTCAGATAAATCTATCCCCAATCACACAAAAATTGGTCCATATCAAGTTCATAATTGTATATAGCCCCCATATAAGCGACCCCCATATTTCAATTCTGGCTCTCTACGTACAAAAAGTCCATATCGATTCGTAATTATTTGTAGACTTAACTATACATAACTTTTTTGTCTAATATATACCATGTATGGACTAAATCACAATTTAGAAAACGATGTTAAGAAGTTTTAAGATACCACAACCCAAGTAATTCGATTGTGGATGATAGTCTTTCGTAGAAGTTTCTACGCAATCCATGGTGGTGGGTACATAAGATTCGGCCTGGCCGAACTTGCGGCCGTATATACTTGTTTTTTTTAGATCCGTTAGTATTTCTTCTTTTGAGCGTGTGTGATGGAGACTACGGACAATAACTTTGTTGGGTCTCTCATTTTTATTTTCGTAAGTAGACCATTCGGTTTGTAGTTCGTTCAATGTTGTAGATAGATTTCTGTAAGCTGTTGAATCGGAAGTATTTATTTTCCATACGTTGTTATTTAAAGCAGTAATTCTAACGTTTTCAACATTAGCTGATTTCAATATATATTTTATTTCCTCGTAGCTTTGTACTCCAATAATATTGATAGGAGGTGGATTATCTGGTAGAGGACCATCTTTAGATGTGTTGTCTGAAACAACTGTATTAGCATCTTCGTGGGCTATTACTTGATTCACACCTCCATTGTGGTTGTTTGTGACTTTTTTGATTTGGATTTATTCTTTTTACTTCTTTGAATTATCCAATTTGTTTCTCTTTTGAGTTCTTCTTCGTCTGTTACACAACGCTGCGGAATTCCTCCTGCAGATTGGTTATCATTATAGACTGTGGATCCACTAGCTTCATTTTCGGCTCCTTCAGCCTCACTGGTAAGATTTTGGGTACATAATAATTGCTCTTTTAGGGCAGTGTTTTCTAGTTTTAAATGATGCAATTCAGCAATTATGCTACCAATTGTATGTTGCATATCATGAAT
This sequence comes from Haematobia irritans, assembly GCF_050003625.1. Classification (NCBI taxonomy): domain Eukaryota; kingdom Metazoa; phylum Arthropoda; class Insecta; order Diptera; family Muscidae; genus Haematobia; species Haematobia irritans. The sequence continues at coordinate 98,414,014 of NC_134397.1, read as the reverse complement.
TTTTTGCTTTGGCATAATGTTTTCATTTTGTATTATTTGTATTCTATTGCCTCGCAAGAGAGTTCCGCCGCCAGGAGGCGGGTTATTAAAACTCATTTCCTTATTTGAACGATTTTTCCGTTAACAACAGGGTGACAATGTAATGCAAATTACATATAGTAATGGACACCACCAAATATGTACCACCTGTTAGATCTGGCAACACCATATCAGTGTCACAATGAGTGACAAGATCAGCTGCTGATTGTTTTCATTTCTGACTACAAAGGGCAGATCATAGACCTTATAATACATAGATGAGCCATGGGTGTCAAATTATGTTTGAAGTTCCGAAGACTAAGAATAATCGAGAAAAATAAGAGCACGCTTACAATCTCTTTCGTTTTCCTTTTTGTAGTTTGCCAATTTTACACAAAATTAGAACGTTTATGATGCAACAGAGGATTTATAAATACATTAATATATTAAAACTTCATATTTGAACAAAAAATTGTGACCAAAACCGCGAAAATACGAAATTCAATTTTGAGCAGCATTGCTCTTTATGAACAGCACAAAAGCAAATGCGCGAAAGCTAATGTTTGGGACTGACTCTTTACGAAAAAATCAAAACGAAATGTCAGAAAATTAATTTTTGGAACTGACACATTTTTTTTAAAGAGAATAGTGGATCATCTATGTATTATAAGGTCTATGGGGCAGATATATTTGGTTTCGGTCGTTATTAGATACATTGTTATGTTTACAAGTGAAATAATGTTAAAATTTTCACAAAAATTGTCCACCTTTTTACACTATACCGACGAGTTTCGGGAAGCAGTTTAATTCTCTGCAGATCCTCGAAACAAGCTGCTGTTATAAAAAGGTTCTGCTGTCTATGGTAAGTATTGTTTTAACTTTAAACTTTGAGCACACACGGAGCGGGGTAATAATACGTCCAACTTGAACAGCGCACAGTGGAACGATATATTGAGCGTGAAAACATCATTCGCGCCTCTCACAACAAGAGCTTCAATTTAACACACATCAAGAATTTAGCTACACTAAAACAACAACAACAGGCTGAACTCAAATTAAAGCGCAATGATGATTGGTTCGTCAATAACACAGACAAACACATACCACCAAACGTTCAATGGTTGCTCTCGTTGGGACCAAAATTCTCTCTCCCTACACTGAAAAAAAAGCATACTCGGTTCCAAAGATTTTGTCTTTACTATAAAAAATTTGGTATTGATTCCGAGCCAAAGAAGCGGAGAATACAAGTAAGGATACTTTTAAGACACAATTCTCTTTTAAATTTAGGTTTTGTGTACTTGCTTCTAGGAAGCAAATTTTAATTTTTCGCTTTCTCAGCTTTTTTTCTTCATATGCTATCAAAGTCCTTTAAAAACGAGTTAACGGCAACTTTATTTTCCAAATTAAGACTCGACTTCCAGTAGAAATTAAGCTATGTTTGAAGTAAAAAACTTCTTTAAAATAAAGTTTTGAAAAACATGTCCTATATTTGAACGATATTTTGCTTTGTAGTCAAGATGCAAAAAGACAACAAATTTAAAGACAATTTCATTAAATTTAAAGAATTTTTCTGAATTATTAAAGTCAAGTTGACCTTAGCCTATAAATTTTTTCTTTCATGTTAAGATACCCATTTTTAAGTCAAATCACTTAATTATAAGGACAATACGACTTCATTGAAAAGTTTATCGACTTTTGGACAAGGAAAATAACTTTATTTTAGAGAAATGCGTCTTCTATGCTAAGCAAAATTTGTATTCGTATTTTAAAGACATGAAATCTTTGACCTCACGACAATTTTTTTTTTCAGTGTACGACAAGAACAACTTTCCCAATGTTTAATGTAATAGCAGAAGGAGAAGAGTGTGTTCAAACATTAGAAAGTAACGAGCAACAAGAGAACGATAGAATAAAACTAGTTACGGTGATAGATGACAATCTACGAAAATACACGGACGAAAAAGACTGTTTTTCATATGTTTGGGTGTACAAATTATATGTTTGGAACTCAAATTTTTAAACACAATATTTTTAAGTGCAAGCATATAATGCTCATAAACTAGCATAATATTTTTTGGACATATATGTTAGAACATATTATGTTTGGGACATAAAATGTTTGTAAATATAATATGCTTGGATGCAAACATATATTAATTTAGAAATAGACTATAAACATAAATGTGTTTAGAAAGAGAGATATAAAGTGTATACTGGAAGTAAAATAATGAAAGTAACCCATTGGCGCCTTAAAAATATATACACAAAGGAAATTTCATTAAAGATTGGAAAATACTATGTGTGAATATAAACAAATATAAATTTTCAAATTTGGAGTAAACATATACAAAATTGTATATGCTTAAGTGAAAATATTAAAATGAGTATTCGGAGAGAAAATTCATTCGGAACCAAAAAAAAAGACATTTGAAAAAAGAGCATGAGTTTTGTTTATCATTTTCGTATTACGGGCACAATTTTTTTTTTGTTTCGTCAAAACAAATCGGAACGTAGGACGAGTAAGTCAAAATATTCAAACAAAGGTAGAGGGATCTTCATAAAAACTAATGAAAGGGCACTATACACTGAAAAAAAAGCATGCCCGGTTCCAAAGATTGTGTCTCTACTTTAACAATTTTGGTATTGATTCCGAGCCAATGAAGCCGAGAATTCAAGTACGGTTTTGTGTATTTGACTCTATGAAGCAGTAGAAATTATGCTATGTTTCAAGTAAAAACGTCTTTAAAATAAAGTCTTGAAAAACATGTCCTATTTTTTAACGATTTTTGCAAGTTGACCTTAGACCAAAAATTTTTTCTTTCATGTTATGATACCCATTTTCAAGTCAAATCACTTAATTATAAGGACAACACGACTTCATTGAACAGTTTATCGACTTTTGAACATGGAAAAAAAACTTTATATTAGAGAAATGCATCTTCTAAGCTAAGCAAAATTTGTATTCTTATTTTAAGGACACGAACTCTTTGGCCTCACGACAATATTTTTTTCAGTGTACTCTTTTCAGAGTTGTGACAGTAAAATGAAAACAGGGGGAAACAGTGAAAAATTAAACAGTAAGATCTATAAAAACAAAGATTAGTTCCTCTTTATTAATGAGTAGTCCAAGAAGAGTTCGAGATTAGCCGCTAAAATTATTTCTCATTTTAGCGGAAAAACTCGAATCGGTAAAACCAGAATAACATTATAACTCTTTTCAGTAAATTGTATTATAACATGGAGGGGAATGATCCAAAGCTACAATTGAATAAGTTTATTTTCTTTAAAATAAATTATTAAAGAAAAGTAAAAGGGTAAACATGGCCATTTTAACGCGATAATACCAACTTTATACCGGCCTTAACAATTAAATTAAGTACAAAATTATTCGTTAATAAAAATTCATATTTATTTGTATTTCTAAATTAATAGTGCTACATGATAGCAAACAATTGTTCACACCAAAATAAATTTAGGTGTTGGTTGTAACATTACTGTTTAGACCTTAGGATTACATGGAAAAATATTATATATAAAAAATACTCGACTTCACGTTCTTCTTTTGTAAGAGTTTTGAATTATTATATCTCATGTTAGCCTGATACCGAAACAGGCAATTGACGTCCAAATGCATTATATCTAATTATACAATTATTTTTCGAGCTTCATGGACAGATATAGATTAAGGAACATGTTTAATAGAGCCATTGAAAAGAAAACGCCAGATACAAATCTATACACGCCTGGACTGTACATGTTTCGGTTCGGGCGAATGAATCTTTCCACAGTCTTTAGTATAGATCCGGCTGGGAGAGATAACTCAATTTTGGGCTAACTCCTTATGGAGAAAACATTTGAGAATTTTCCTCTTACAAATTGAATCATCTTTTCTCCCACTGTACATCATCTTTTCATATAACTTACAAGTCCCTTAATCTTATTTTTATTTCGTTTTGTTACATAGTAATGCAACAACACGAAATTTATTTTTAGAAAGTTAATTTGTTAGAATTCACCTAAGTGGTGAACAGTTGAACAATGCTTATTGTTTCTACAGTCAACTACAACAACATGTGACAACTTACAGAAACTGGTTTCAAGGATACAACAACAATTCTTCAAAAATGTCAAACTTGTATACAAAAACCTTTTTTTTTGTTAGAAAATTTTTATGTTTGCAATAAAAAAGTAATATATGATTTGAACTCAGTCCATTTCGTTTATATCAAGCACTGTTCTTTTCTGCCTTTAAGTCTTTTATAAGACACTCTTTACAGTTTCGTAGTAAAAATTTAATATAGTAGTTTGTAATGTTGAACACCTTTTCGGGATATTCCAAACGTATCTGGAATATATGTAAAAAAATATATGTAGAAAAAAATAAAAAAAATTGGTTTCGGTCAAAGCAGGGATCGAACCCAGGACACATGGCATGCAAGGCGGATCAACCACTGATCCACGTCGCCAACAAATGTATGTTTAACAATGTTATGTTGTTAAAAAATGTTATGTTTGCATCGGCTCGTGGGCGCCGCGAGCTATGCTATATAAATATAACTTATAACGATAATTATCTATTGATGACCATAACAGCTACGTAGCCCAGTGGATAGTGTGCTGGCTTACAAACTGTGTGGTCCGCTTTTCGAATTCCCGTCCGGCAAAAGGTAAAATTTAAAAAAAAATATAAAATTGAATAACTTCTTCTACAATGTTTGTATTACAGAAAAAGGTGCTAATAACTAAAAAAAACTCGTGGACGTTAGAAAAATGTGAGGGAATATACAATTATGCAGAAAAAAAATTTTGAGCACAATCTCCTTTGAGAGAAAATTCTTCTAAGCATATAATATTTTTGGGTTTAAAATGTTTCCAAACATATTATATGTCCACATAATAACATATAGTTTTCTGGAAGACAACATTATTGAATTTGGATGGAAAAATTCATATTGTTTGGAACGTAGACTACCCAAACATATTATATTGTTTAGACCAATATGCTTTCACACATATTATATATTGGAAGAAATCAAATATATAAATGTTTGGGCAATACCCAAAAATGTATATGCTTGAAGCAAAGTGTGTTTGGGAGTATATGTTACAGAAGCGTTTTTTTTTTTTTAGGGTGTAGAAACTGAATAAAAGAGACAAATTCATATTGGAAACAGTTGGGGAAGTGAGACATTTTCTAAAATCAAACAAAGACATATTAATCCTGAATGCAGACAAAGGGGGAAAAACGGTAGCCATGAAAAAAGATGACTACGACCCAGTGTTGCCAGGTTAGGGGTTTTCCCCCCAAAATTTAGGGGGTTTTTTCACGTTTAGGGGGATTTTTAGGGGTAACATTTATTTGGGGGGATTTTTGGGGGTAAAAAATTATTTCAGACCTTATAAAGTGGAGCAATTCTCAAGTAAATTCGGAACAATTCTAACATGAGTTATGAGAAAAAAGAAGATCCTAAATACAAACAAGTATCCAATAGCATTATTTTCGTTATCTTTTTTTAACTCTTCTGTTGAAAGGGCATTTTTAATATTTGACAAAATTAAAAACAATCGTATTTTAACTTAGCAGCTGAAGGCTTTTTAAGAGTAAGCCCGCTTTTTAAACTGATATACATATTGTATTATTACATTCATAAAAAAATAATTTCCTCAAGGATGAAATTTTAAACAAACGAAAATCTCTTTTCTTTTAAAGTATTTTCTTAAATAGCAAATTTTATTTTTTATTTATTTCAAACGAAAACAAATTTTAGCATCAAAAGAAAACTTAGTTTTTCTAAAATTTCGTTTCTCAGGAAAGAACTCTTCTTTCAGGATATATATTTGTGTTAAATTTAATTTTTAAAGTGTAAAGGTGAGTATTAAGTTCGAGTTTAGCCGCTAATTTTCACTAAAGTAAAAACTAAATCAGTAAAAAAAGTCATAAAATTATACATATTTGTTGCAGATTTCATTATAACTTGATGGGGAATATCCCAAAGTAAATTTGCACAAAGTTTGTATTCATTAAAATGGATTATTAAAGAAAAGTAATCGTGAAAAAATGACGATTTTAGCGACTAAACTCGAACTTAATACCCACCTTATCACTACAGGATTTTTTCACGTAATTTTGGGACCACTTTTTGTACTTTTATACTCTGAAAGCTTAGACCAATTTAGGGGTTTTTTCTTAAGATTTGTGGGGAAGAATTAAAAATCGCCTGGCAACTGCTACGACTATAAGATGAAAACTATATTAGGTGATATGTGCACATACCGCAGGCTAAAACGGGGGGCTCCCAAAAATTCATAAGGAAGGGACACCTCTCAGACCAATTTGTTCATTGATTAATTCACCTACGTATAACGTATCAAAATACATAACAGACATATCGAAAAATCTCACGAAGGATTCAAAATATAATATAAAGGATGGGATAGAATTTAAGAAAAGAAATTTTGTCAAAACTTTATTTCTATAGAAAATTTTCTCAACATTCTATTTCTATAGAAAATTTTCTCCAAATTTTATATCTATAGAATATTTTCTCAAACTTTTATTTTCGTTGCAAATGTTGTCAATATTTTATTTCTATAGAAAATTTTGTCAAAATTTTATTTCTATAGAAAATGTTATCAAAATTTTATTTCTATAGAAATTTTTGTCAAAATTATATTTCTATAGAAAATTTTATCACAAAAAGAGGAATGTGGTAATTCCGAAACGTGCGTCCATCCAACCATCTTGCATTCTATAAGACTTTGCCCAAATAAATTTGACAAACATCATTTTCCTCTGTTGGTTAAGCTACTCTTGTAGTTTAGTCAACGCAATGGTTTTTAAATTGAAATCAAAACAACAAATATGATTGAAGTACAAACCAACAATAACAAAACAAAACGAATGAAAAAAGAGGAAGCACGCTCGAAATAAACCCAGCCAACTGCACTCAAATCGATGATTTGAAATTGGCAAAGGGAAAGAGAAGTGTTTGTACAAAGATTTATTTCGGCAAAAGCGGACTATCATAAACCTTTTTTTGGAAGGTTCAAGTGTGGTTCACTTTGTGTGTGGTGAACTACCAGAATTTGTTCTGATAATTGGTTGATAGTTTTGCTGCAAGTAGAGGATGCTGATGAGGAATGTGGTAATTCCGAAACGTGCGTCTTGCAGTCTATAGAGCTTTGCCGAAATAAATTTGACAAACATTCTTTTCCTCTGTTGGTTAAGCTACACTCGTAGTTTAGTCAATGCAGCCACCGTGATGCAATGGTTAGCATGCCCGCCTTGCACACACAAGGTTGTGGGTTCGATTCCTGCTTCGACCGAACACCAAAAAGTTTTTCAGCGGTGGATTATCCCACCTCAGTAATGCTGGTGACATTTCTGAGGGTTTTAAAGCTTCTCTAAGTGGTTTCACTGCAAAGTGGAACGCCGTTCGGACTCGGCTATAAAAAGGAGGTCCCTTATCATTGGAGCAACAGAAGTAAATAATAGATAAGGTTCAGTGGTTAAGACTAGAAGTGCCCATATGTAATAAGTACTTTTAGTTAAATGTGGTATCACAATGGACTGAATAGTCTAAGTGAGCCTGAAATTTAATCGGGCTGTCACACAAAAAGCAGGACACTCACACAAGAGGTGTTTAATTGATTCCTTTTCCTCCACATTATGACAGCTTATACAATAGTCATTATACTTCGCACCTATAGTTTTTGCAAATTCGCCTATCTGGCAGCGACCCGTTATAGCAGATATCAGGGGTGCTATCTGACGCCTTGAGAAAACTAGCATATCTAGAGTGCGGTTTAAGTTTAAATGGGCCATATTTGCTTGGTGTCGTTACAACCCTTGCGATTCTCCCATCGAATATTGGCCATCATAACAGCCTTCTCACGCAATAAGAGCTTGCAGGTGGCCAGAGGCATACCAACAGATTCTAGTTCCCCTGGAATATGTAAGGTAGTTCCTAGCCTTGTAACTCATCGAATTTCCAGATCTTTAGAATATACTCCGAACCCCACTTGTCCATTCAATTTGGAGCCATCAGTATAGAAATCTATATATCTTTTATTCCCCGGGGCCTGTGTACACAACGCTTCACTGTTGGGAATTAGAGTTTCATCGCCAATTATTTAGTCATCGCCGGCAAGTATCGATCCGACACACTGTAAGATTCTTTACAAACACCGACAATCCGTCCGAAATAACTGATAGTCAGTAAAGCGCATTAGGCACATCTGGCATTACTTTGAGGACCGAACTGTGACCGTACATTTTTTCCGACCACAGCGATAGCTCGCGCAACCGCACAGCCGTTGTTGCAGCTGACTGTTTGGCCAAAATGTCTAAAGGCAATAGATGCAGCATGACATTAAGGGAGTCTTTTCCTGTCTTACTAAATGCGCCTGAGATACATAAGCTCGCCATGCGGTGAACTTTATTTAAACAAGTCTGTTTCTGAAGTGCCGGCCACCAGACTACAACACCATATAGCATTATAGGTCTAACTGCTGCCGTGTATAGCCAATGCACAATTTTTGGTTTTAGTCCCCACTTTTTTCCCTATTGCCTTTTTGCACGAGTACAAAGCTACCGTGGCTTTTCTCGCCCTTTCTTCAATATTAAGCTTAAAATTCAGATTCCTGTCCAAAATAACGCCAAGGTATTTTGCACACTCACCAAAGGGAAATTCAATATCCCTTAAGGAAATGGGCCTAACCGTGGGAGTTTTGCGATCTTTGCAGTACATGACTAGTTCTGTCTTTGCAGGATTTACCCCAAGACCATTATCTTTGGCCCATTTCTCAGTCATCCGGAGAGCTCTCTGTATAATATCTCTGATTGTGGATGGGAATTTTCCCCTGACTGCTAGCGCCACATCATCTGCGTATGCCACCACTTTTATCCCTCCTTTTTCTAGGGAAACCAGAAGGTTGTTTATAGCAACATTCCAAAGAAGAGGTGATAGAACTCCTCCTTGGGGATTGGCTCTGTTCACATACCTTTGTATGTTTGCTTGTCCTAGTGTGGCTGAAATACGTCTCTTTATTAAAAGTTCGTCTAACAGCCTAAGTATACCTGGACCAACATTCAGAGTTGTCAGTCCATTTAATATTGAGCTCGGATGGACATTATTGAACGCCCCTTCGATGTCTAGAAACGCTACGATTGTGTACTCTTTGACAGATAGTGAGCTTTCAATAAAGCTGACTAGTTCATGCAATGCGGTCAGTAGACCTGCCCTTCGAGTATGCATGCTGTCGTTTCGAGAGCAAACTTGAAGAAACGCTAGTTCTAAGATACATGTCTGTCATCCTCTCCAGGGTCTTAAGTAGGAATGAGGATAAGCTGATTGGTCGGAAATCCTTCGCACTCGAGTGAGAGGTTTTTCCCGCTTGAGGTATGAAAACGACTTTTGTTTCCCACCACATTTCTGGAATATATGCTAAGTTTACACATCGTTTATATGTCACCGTTAACCGGCTTGTACTGGTTAATTCCGCCGGAGTAATTCCATCAGGTCCGGGGGATTTGAATGGTCCAAAGCTATTTAAAGCCCATTTTACTCTAGATACCGATACAATTTCCTCGATAAGAAACGACCGCTGAGCCACTGTGGCACCGCCAGATATCTTGTACAGTGCTCATATTTGTCTCTGGCATTTCCGGTGTCATCAAATTGAACGATTCCCTATACCTATTCCAATCAGCTTTCCTACCATTTGGCGGAAATATGGCCTTTGAAGTGCGAATAGCCAATCTCAAACTGATGTAGCGATGATCTGAGAAGCTATGTTCCCTCAAAACTTGCCACTCAGATATCTTATCATTCAGTTCCGGAGAGGTCAACGTGACGTCCAAAACCTCTTGCCTGTTTCTGGTGACGAAGGTTGGTGCATCTCCCTTATTGCAAACTACCAGGTTAGTACGCAAAATAAACTCTATTAGCGACTCTCCCCTTGCATTAGTATCACTACTTCCCCAAATACTATGATGTGCATTTACATCGGATCCCATAATCAGTTTTGTTTTTGTTTTTAGTGACTCCTCAACTAAAGTCTTAACGGCACAGGGTGGCATCTAACTATCATGTCCCATGTAGACTGAAGATACCCAATATTTGGGTTTGGATATCTCTAGACTGGCTACGACAGTGTCTGCATTGCTCAATGAAGGAAGCAGAAACAAGTTTAGTTCGTTTTTAGCAATTATACATGCTCGATTTATATCGTTACCGGTATGGTTCTTGAATACCTCGGTTATAACGACCATCCGTTTATAACAACGGATTTTCAAAGCAAGTTTGGTTCTTAATAGTTTGTACATTCGCAAGCATTCGCTTAGAACGGCTCTGGTTTTAGCGACCATCTGCTTTTAACGACCAATTTGCACGTCTGCTTCGGAATGGACATTCGGTTATAACGACGATGTAAGTTCTCTGTACTAATTTTTATTTTTTTCATTCCATTTCTTGTCGTCAGCCAATACTAAATAAAGAAACATATACTGCGGGGAATCACAAAATTTGTTTTCGACTATCCCAAACAGAGGTGCAAATGACAAAGAAGTAATATTCAAACCAGTTTGAGTCGTAAAAGCTGATGGACGCATAAACATTCACTTTTTAATTACCAGCGGTGTTATAGAAATTTTTTATTTACATAATAATCTGTAATCCAGCTCAACCAAACGCAGGTAAGGTTGCGTGCTGCACTTTTACTTGGATAAATACTGATATATCAGAGAAGGGGTTCTAATATATCAGAGAGTTTATACAGTTCCGTTGAAATTATTGAAAGTAAATTATTAAAAGAAATTCTTGTAAATAGAAAATAAAACACAATTCTAAACTATTTCCAATCTCAATAAATATGAATATACATAATAAAAAAACTTAAAAATATTGTGTACACTTATTTGGATACAACGACGTTCGGTTAAAACGACGTATAATTTCAGTCCCTTGGCGGTCGCTATAACCTAATTCTACTGTATATATATATATATATATATATATATATATATATATATATATATATATATATATATATATATATATATATATATATATATATATATATATATATATATATATATATATGTCTCCTTTCATCAGGAGAACTTTTAAGGCAGCACAAGCGGCCTTACAATGGTGAAGATTTATCTGGAGGAACCGTAGAACCATCCAAATTTTCAACCACCGTCACATCAGCCGCTTCAATTGAGTCATCAAGAGCTTCCTCTTCACAGATCTCGGTGACTCTCGCAACAATTCGCGGTTCAGCTTTGGTGAGGTTTGAGCCTGTAGAAACTTCCCGCATACGATTTTCGCAATAGTCTGCAGTTTTTATGTAGATTTTTTCACTGCTGACTCTGCCGGAGGCTTGTCCGTTTAGGAATCCTGTGGCTGATCGCTTTTGCATATCTTCATATGGATATCATGAAAGCCATAAATTACACGTCCTTGTTTATGGGCTAGATGTGGCAGCGACTCTATGTTTAATATAAACAGCGCATGTCGTCTTGGTCTATCCACCTCATCCAAACGACCAACCTTCCAATCGACGGTTGGAAGATCTGGGTTACATTCTTTTAGTCTCTCTAGTATTAACTCAGGATCAGGAGGGTTTGCCGGTATCCATGCATGTGCTCTAGGTTTAGCCGGTATGTCTTTTTTATCGACTAACTCCAAAGCGGCTCCTCCCCAAACTTCACCAATTAGCATCAATTCAGCTTTAAAGCAATCCATAGACCTCTGGTCTGCAAAAGCTATTAACTTATATCGTCCTTGATACCATTCAGCATCTTGCCGTCGAGGACTTGGTCCGGGAAACTTTTTTCGCACCTCTGAGTAGACACCAGACATCGCGTTCTCATTTTCCCCCCAATTTTTGCCCTGGAATCATACCGTCCAATGCTCCTTTATTAATGATAGCCATCACAAGTCTTTTGCAACTGAGGCAAACGATCTTTGATGCCGTTTAGAGGATGGCAGCTCATCCGGTGATCGTTAAATTTTTCAAGCTTCAAGAATTCCTTGAGCCCATTTTAAGGAATCGACATTTTAAGCCGACAACGTGCCTGAGTCGACTGATCCTAATTTCTTTAGGATAAACAAAGCCTTTGTTCGTTCCTTGAATCTCTTTCGAGAGGGATTGCCTCCTTTTGATGTCGTCACCTTAGAAAAGGTTCAACTTGCCAAAGTGTCACCGCCAGTCGACCCGTCTACAGGTCAACTAATTGGGCCTGACTCTTGGTCGCTGCCCAAATTTATAACTTCAGTCATTACCCGTCCACTGGGCCCTGAAGTTAGCAACCCAGTGGAAGACTTTGAATTTCGCTGCATGGTGGTTTTTTATTTCCACCATACGTGAAATTCGTAATAAGTACTTATTACGATGAAATATTCCGCTAATAGAAAACACGTCCGTTCAGTTCGACGGTTGAATAATAACTACGAATTTACTTCGGCATAAGCCGGCTATCATGTAAAACCTTTTTTCGGAAGGTTCAAGTGTGGTTTACTTTTGGGTTTTGTGAACTGCCTGAATTTATTCTGATAATTGGTTGATAGTTTTGCTGCAAGTAGAGGATGCTTACGAGGAATGTGGTAATTCCGAAACGTGCGTCCATCCAACCATCTTGCAGTCTATAGGGCTTTGCCCAAATAAATTTGACAAACATTCTTTTCCTCTGTTGGTTAAGCTACACTTGTAGTTTATGAGCTTTACATAATATCAGTTATTCCGGACGGAATGTCGGTGTTTGTAAAGAATCTTACAGTGTGTCGGATCGATACGACATGTCGGCGAAGACTAAATAATCGGTAAATGTGTTATCGATCCCATAAACATGCATAATGTGCATAATATATGGGATATGATCGACATGAGCACTGTCGTCCGGAATAACTGATAGTCTGTAAAGCGCATTATTCAATACATGGTTTTAAGCTGAAATCAAAAACAACAACAATTATTAAAAGAAAAAACCAACAATAGCAAAACAAAACGAATGAAAACAAGTATATACGGCCGTAAGTTCGGCCAGACCGAATCTTCTGTACCCTCCACCATGGATTGTGTACAAACTTCTACGAAAGACTGTCATCCACAATCGAACTACTTGGGTTTTTGTATATTAACACTTCGTAACATCGATTTCTAAATTGTGAGTTAGCCCATACGTTGTATACATTAGACAAAAAAGTTATGTATAGGTAAGTCTACAAATAATTACGAATCGACATGGACGTTTGCACGGTACGTAGAGAGCCAGAATTGAAATATGGGGTCGCTTATACGGGGGCCATATAGAATTATGAACTTAATATGGACCAATTTTTGTGTGATTGGGGATCGATTTATCTGAGGGCTATATATAACTATAGACCGATATGGACCTAGTTAGGCATGGTTGTTAACGGTCATATACACGCACAGAAAAACCATGTTTGGACATGGTTGCCGCATCCATTTAATGCTTATCTAGAGCATGTAATTGTCGCGAAAACCATGTATTTTGTCTTTGTAAAAATAGTTTTCGAGCAGAGAAAAATGTATGGTGGCTATAAGCATTTGAATGGTTCTCAAATACCGCAAACATGTTCTATCATTTTAATGATAGAATTTGAGACCATTGAATGGTCGGGAAAATCATGTACATGACCATTCAATTTTTTTACTTTTTTACAGGGAAAAAAGTATTTGTATAGATTAAGTATAGACATGTCTAGAACCATTGCATGACCATAAAGACCATTTACATTTTTTTCGTAACCATTTAATTTTTTAACTTTTTTGCAGCGAAAAGAATTTTATAAAAACATTGAGCAGGTACACACGATTTTCATTTTGCGCGTCAGTCGTGTGTTGATTGTTTCTTGGAATGGACGGAGAATACGGATTTACTGTGTTTTGGGTTAATTTATTTATTCAGAAGTGACATCTGGTTTTATATGAACACAAAAAAGGAAAGTGTAATTGAAAAAAATGTACCTGTTTTTTGTTCTGCATTTTGCTATATGGATCATTTATTTTTATTTGCAGTTACATGATGGGCACGATGTAAATATGGACTAATTACTTATTGTTGAAATTGAAATAAAATAGAGTGTGTAAAAATATATGATGTTTGCTTGAACGGCATTGTAAATACAAATAAACAATGAATTAGTTTATAAATAAATAAAAACAAACAAATAAAGTTAATTTTGTGTTTTCTTTTCTAAAGTGGCGTCCTTTTTCCGACGATGAAAAAAGTTTTTTTCATAAATATCGAAACATTTTAGGTTGTGACCATGTTCTTTTAACTAGGAGAAGAACATTTTTAATGAATACCATAACATTTTAAATCGTGACCATTGTCTTTTCATTCAAACACAATTCTTTTTATCAATATAATAACATTTTAGATGAGGACAATTATATTTTTCTTAGACCATGTTCACTGAGCCAACATGGTTGCAGGTTAAAATGTTACATGGTCGCCGCAAAAATAGCTCCTATCATATTATTTTGCTCTTCGAATATGATTGTGACAATCATGTTTCTTCTCTGCGTGTACTAGCACAATGTACCAAATTTCAACTGACTCGGATGAAATTTGATTTAAGTCTACAAACAATTACGAATCCACATGGACTTTTGCACGTTACGTAGAGAGCCAGAATTGAAATATGGGGTTCGCTTATACACTGAAAAAACAGTGAACCCATTTCCATTGCAAAATGAACTAAACTGTAGTAATATTGACCATGATTTAGCCCTTAAGATTTTTTTCAACTTGTCTAGTTTATAATTCTCTTAAATTTTAGTTCATCTATAACATTGTATTTTAGTTCATTTTTACAACACCATACGATTTATATACCCCTACCAAGTTAAAAAGTCAATATTCTTTTGGTTTACTTGCTTATTTTGTGGGAAACCCGATAATAAAAATTGGTTTACAGTCTCTTTAAAATGTCGACAACTAAACTATTTTTAAATCAATCCTTCCACAGTACAGAGAAATTAAATAATTAAAGGAACAACAAATCGTTTTACTATTATTAAAATGTTCATACATTAAAATTAAACTTTCTTTGAGCAAAAGTACTTTATTATAAAAACTTATGATGAAAGTTCTTAATACAATGTTTTTTGTGAATAAAAATTATGACCACGTGGAACAGAGAGTAGTTCATTTGAACTCGCTGTTTGAACATTTTGACTTATCTTTGTTTTATTCATCGTATGTGATTTTTTCACATATCTTGCTGGAAAAAATGGAAGCAATGATGAAAATTGTTAAAAATTAACACCATGTAATGAAATATAATTTTTTAAATCTTTATTTTAGCTTGTAACTTACCATATTTGGGGGCATTTTATCAAATGGTGTAAGGAATTCAACTTTTCTTTGGAAAACGTATCTCATAAAATTTGTACCTGAAACAATTAGAGAAATAATCAAGTATTCTATATAAACTCATAAAACTGTGTTTTTATCGATGTGAAGGATATAATAAAATAAATATTCTAGTTGAAAGAAAGCCAAAGTTTTAATATAAAACTTACCAATTCTCTATTAAATTGTACGCTGAGGGGAAATATAAAAAGTTGTCCAAATTTATTTGGGTTACTCTGAAATTAAATATTAAATAAAATTATTAAATAAGTTTTCAAAAAATTTAATGAACAAAATAATAATATGCATAAAAAACCAAATATTCTTGATAACCCTAGACAGTCATCATTCGTCAAAATGACGACACGTAGTTTCATTTTCGATTTAAAATGCATTTTAGTCTATTGGGAAATGGTAAATTTAAGTTATACTAATTCGACCGTTTTATGAATTTTTGTTTTATACTAATTAAAACCAAATTGAATAAGAAAATAAACTCAAGTTTGGTTCACTTTTTCGCTCACGATGAAAATTATAGCGTCTTGAAATGAGCCGTAGTCAAAATGACGAAGGATGACGTTAAGTACAAAAAATAAGGATGACTGTCCAGGGCTAAAAGAAAGTTAAAGAATCCTTACCAATTCACTATTAAATTACAGGCAAAGGAGTACTAAAAATTTGTCTAAATTTTTAAGGGGTTATTCTGAAATTAAATATTTGTTTTTACATTAAAAATATTACATTGGTTTCCAAAAAATTTGATTAAAAAATACTAAAATAAGGCATTAAAATCCTGTAATTTTGATGATAAAAGGTCACAAAAACGTAAATATTCTAGTTGAAATAAAGCCAATTTTTAAAAGAAAACTTACCAATTCTCTATTTTTTAAATTTGTCCGAATCCATCTGGAGTTGCTCTGAAATTAAATATTGTTTTTACAACAAAGAAAAACATTAAACTGGTTTCCAAAAAAAAATAATTAACAAATTATAATATACATAAAAAATATTCTTTTTAAAAGAAAGTCATGTTAAAAAAATACTTACCAATTTATGAATAAACTATACGCTGAGATATAATAAAAATTTTCCAAATTCATCTGGAATTGAATATTAATTAATAGAATACTAAAAATTTCAATACACTATCAACATATTTTCCTGAATATTCGTAAAAACTTTTTTCTAAACTACCGATAAAATATTAATAACTTTCATTTAAAAGGTTTAATAAACAAACACCAATATATGTCTCAAAAATCCAAAATATTCCATGCCTTTATATTCCCTTGTTGCATACCTACTTAAAAGATGCAACAGTCCACGCCAACGCCAAATATACAACTGAAGCATGACAAACAAAACCAAGCAAAGCCAAAACATTCCTACAACAACAAAAACACATGTGCCTTTATTGAAAACAACACCTCATCCAGCCAAATAAACCATCCACACAATAAACACACACACACAAACCACTAAATGAACAAAAATAAAAACAACCCACGCTCATGTATACACAACAAAACTCAAGTAACATCATCTTTACATTAATCACATTCCACTATGCCGATAAAAATCTCTGTACTATTCATTAGTTCATCGCATCTGCTGAAAATTTACTCTAAGAATAATATTCGTAAAGGCACACCAGTTTATGAACGATGAAACGTTTAACTTAAAATTTTCAAGAAATGTTATCTACCATTTTTGACGAAAATGTCTATAAATTTAATTACATGTGAACTAAAAATATTTCATTGGGTAATTTTTTACCAACAATTATTAACTATAAGAATTGTCAGTAAGAAATTGCTATCCACTTTCAAGTTCATTTTTCGTAAAAAAATATTTTCTCATACAAAAAAATCTTATAGTAAATTGCACTTATTATTTAGAAAATACTTTACATTTCACAAGTAGATTTATAGCATGACAAACGAATTTTTAACTACCAGTTAAGAAATTTTTTAAGGAAATTTCCATCGTATTTTGTAGGCCATGAACTAAACGTTTGCTACTTAGAATTTGTAAAATTTCCTTTCGAGTAGTTAATTTTCGTTGAAAATACGAAAATGAACTAAAATTCTGGAAAATTCTTGTAATAAATTATTGTAAAAATCTTCTTAAATTTACGAGACACTTTTTTTCTGTGTATGGGGGCTATATAGAATTTTGAACTTGATATGGACCAATTTTTGTGTGTTTGGGGATCGATTTATCTGAGGGCTATATATAACTATAGACCGATATGGACCTAGTTAACGGCCATATACTAGCACAATGTACCAAACTTCAACTGACTCGGATGAAATTTGCTCCTCCAAGAGGCTCCAAAACCAAATCTCGGGATCGATTTATATGGGGGCTACATATGTTTATGGACTGATATGGACCACTTTTGTTGTTAAATATCATATGCTACCACCACGTACCAAATTTCAACCAGATCGGATGAATTTCGCTTCTCCAAAAGGCATAGGAGGTCAAATATGGGCATCGGTTTATATGGGGGCTATATATAATTATGGACTGATATGAACCAATTCCTGCATGGTTGGTGGTAACAAATTTCAACTGAATCAGATGAATTTTGGTCTTCTAAGAGGCTCCGGGGGTCAAATCTGGTGATCGGCTTATATGGGGCTATATATAATTATGGACCGATGTGGACCGATGTGTGCATGGTCATTAGAGACCATATACTAACATCATATACCAATTTTCAGCAGGATCGGATGAAATTTGTTTCTCTTAGAGGCTCTGCAAGCCAAATCGGGGGATCGGTTTATATGGGGGCTATATATTATTATTGACCGATGTGGACCAATTTTTGCATGGTTATTAGAGACCATATATTAACACCATGTACCAAATTTCAGCCGGATCGGATGAAATTGGCTTCTCTTAGAGGGTCTGCAAGCCAAATTTGGGGGTCCGTTTATATGGGGGCTATACGTAAAAGTGGACCGATATGACCATTTGCAATACCATCCGACCTACATCAATAACAACTACTTGTGCCAAGTTTCAAGTCGATAACTTGTTTCGTTCGGAAGTTAGCGTGATTTCAACAGACGGAAGGACATGCTCAGATCGACTCAGAATTTCACCACGACCCAGAATATATATACTTTATGGGGTCTTAGAGCAATATTTCGATGTGTTACAAACGGAATTACAAAGTTAATATACCCCCATCCTATGGTGGAGGGTATCAAAAGAGGAAGCACGCTCAAAATAAACCCAGCCAACTGAACTCAAATCGATGATTTGACGGTCAAACCATATTCCTCATCAGCATCCTCTACACCGAAAAAAAAGTTTACTATTTCTTATGAAAAATGAACTAACCCATAGTAAGAATGACCATGATTTGGCGCCAAAGATTTTTTTCATCTAGATAGGTTCATTATTTTCTTATAAATTAGTTCATGTATTGCATCGTATTTTAGTTCATTATTGCTATGCTGTGGGAAGAATATACTTAAACTCTATAACCACCAGTATTTTATTTCAAAATATTATTATTATATTACACAAAACGATGGCTTATGATATACAATAAAGGAAATATTTTTATTCGTACGTTGGATGCAGTTACTTGTCGGTAGTTAGTAATTGCTTCTTCATAAGAGTAATATTCTATGTTTTTAGGACTGAACTAATTAATTTAAATTTCCATGTTTTCTATCCATATGAAAGATATATGTGGCACAAGTTGCTATATTCATTGAATTGTTGTCCAATTTCATCGATTTTGGCTAACTTTTGTTGGGCGAATTTGTCTTATAAGCATCTGAAATTGCAAAGTTATACAAAATATAAGAAAAATATTATCAAATTCTATCGTTCATATTGATTTTTAACTTACGGCTTTCAAGAGTATTTCCTAGAGCCAATAAGGATATCAGCTTAGTTAGCATTAAACAGTAGGAATATTCCAACAAATTACCATTACAAGGCCTGTCTACCTGCAAGTGAAAATAATTATTTTTAATGGATTTTTGATTTATTAAAAACGGACAAAATACCGTTTATAGAAAACTTACCACATTGAAAAATCCATCCAGTAGGTACATTATTAGAATCATATCCATGGACTAATGGGACAATTGTTGAAATTATTCTCAGAATATATTTGAAATAAAAAATATTATAAAATTATACATAATTTCCACTTGTCTGTATAGCATTTAGTATTTAAGGTGGATATTAAGTTTGAGTTTAGCGGCTAAAATCGCAATTTTCATGATAAGTTTTCTTTAAGAATCCATTATAAAAAAAATAATCTTTATAAAAAAAACTTGCTTTGGGCTATTCTCCATCAAGTTATATTTAAATTTGTATCGAAGACGTATAATTTTATACTTTTTTTAGTGATTTATTTTTAATTTTAGTGACTAAACTCGAACTTAGTACTCACCAGTAGGAATTTCTGTAACATAAACAAGTATATACGGCCGTAAGTTCGACCAGGCCGAAGCTTATGTACCCTCCATCATGGATTGCGTAGAAACTTCTTCTAAACACTGCCATCCAGAATCGAATTACTTAAGTTGCGGTAACGCTTGCCGATGGCAAGATATCTTAAAACCTCCTAACACAATCTTCTAAATTGTATGTAAGTCCATACGTGGTATATATCAAATCAAAAAAGATCGATCCAATACGTATATAAGGCAGTTTGACAAAGTAGACATAAATTTTTGACAAAAATTTCTACAGAAATAAAATTTTAACAAAATTTTCTATAGATATAAACTTTTGACAAAATTTTCTATAGAAATAAAGTCTTGGTAGATTATTTTTGGCTCGAGTGGCAACCATGATTATGAACCGAATAAAATTTGAACAAAATCTTCTATAGAAATACAATTTTGACAAAATTTTGTATAGAAATAAAATTTTGACAAAATTTTCTATAGAAATACAATTTTGGTAGATTATTTTTGGCTCTAGTGGCAACCATGATTATGAACCGATATGGACCAATTTTTGTGTGATTGGACCAATTTTGGTATGGTTGTTAGCGACCACATACTAACACCACGTCCCTTTTGAACCGGATCGGATGAATTTTGCTCCTCCAAGAGGCTCCGGCGGTGAAATCTGGAGAACGTTTTATATGGGGGCTATATATGGACCGATATGGACCAATTCTGCCACGGTTGTTAAAGATCATATACTAACACCATGTTCTAAATTACTACCGGATTGGATGAAATTTCTTCTCTTGGAGACTTCGCAAGCCAAATCTGGGGATCGGTTTATATGGGGGCTATATATAATTATGGACCGATGTGGACCAATTTGTGCATGGTTGTTAGAGACCATATTCCAACATCATGTACCAAATTTCAGCCGGATCGGATGAAATTTTCTTCTCTTTGAGGCTCCGCAAGCCAAATCTGGGGATCGGTTTATATGGGGGCTATATATAATTATGGACCGATATGAACCAATTTTTGCACGGTTGTTAGAGACCATATACCAACACCATGTACCAAATTTCAGCCGGATTGGATGAAATTTGCTTCTCTTTTAGGCTCCGCAAGCCAAATCAGGGGATCGGTTTATATGGGGGCTATATATAATTATGGACCGATGTGGACCAATTTTTGCATGGTTGTTAGAGACCATATACCAACATTATATACCAAATTTCAGCCGGATCGGATGCAATTTGCTTCTCTTGGAGGCTTCGCAAGCCAAATCTGGAGATCGGTTTATATGGGGTCTATATATAATTATGGACCGATGTGGACCAATTTTTGCATGATTGTTAGAGACCATATACCAATATCATGTACCAAATTTCAGGCGGATCGGATGAAATTTGCTTCTCTTTGAGGCTCCGCAACCCAAATCTGGGGATCGGTTTATATGGGCGCTAGATATAATTAAGGACCGATATGGACCAATTTTTGCATGGTTGTTAGAGACCATATACCAACATCATGTACAAAATTTCAGCCGGATCGGATGAAATTTTCTTCTCTTTGAGGCTCCGAAAGCCAAATCTGGGGATCGGTTTATATGGGGGCTATATATAATTATGGACCGATATGAACCAATTTTTGCACGGTTGTGAGAGACCATATACCAACACCATGTACCAAATTTCAGCCGGATTGGATGAAATTTGCTTCTCTTTTAGGCTCCGCAAGCCAAATCTGGGGATCGGTTTATATGGGGGCTATATATAATTATGGACCGATGTGGACCAATTTTTGCATGGTTGTTAGAGACCATATACCAACACCATATACCAAATTTCAGCCGGATCGGATGAAATATGCTTCTGTTAGAGGCTCCACAAGCCAAATCTGAGGGTCCCTTTATATTAGGGCTATACGGAAAAGTGGACCGATATGGCCCATTTTCAATACCATCCGACCTACATCGATAACAACTACTTGTGCCAAGTTTCAAGTCGATAGCTTGTTTCGTTCGGAAGTTAGCGTGATTTCAACAGACGGACAGACGGACATGCTTAGATCGACTCAGAATTTCACCACGACCCCGAATATATATACTTTATGGGGTCTTAGAGCAATATTTCGATGTGTTACAAACGGAGTGACAAAGTTAATATACCCCCATCCTATGATGGAGGGTATAAAAATATAGATTTAAACAAGTATATACGGCCGTAAGTTCGGCCAGGCCGAAGCTTATGTACCCTCCATCATGGATTGCGTAGAAACTTTTTCTAAACTCTGCCATCCACAATCGAATTACTTAAGTTGCGGTAACGCTTGCCGATGGCAAGGTATCTTAAAACCTCCTAACACCATCTTCTAAATTGTATGTAAGTCCATACGTGGTATATATTAAATCAAAAAAGATCGATCCAATACGTATATAATTCAGTTTGACAAAGTAGACATAAAATTTTGACAAAATTTTCTACAGAAATAAAATTTTAACAAAATTTTCTATAGAAATAAAATTTTCTATAGAAATAAAAATTTTGACAAAATTTTCTATAGAAAGAAAATTTTGATAAAAATTTCTACAGAAATAAAATTTTAACAAAATTTTCTATAGAAATAGACTTTTGACAAAATATTCTATAGAAATAAAATCTTGGTAGATTATTTTTGGCTCGAGTGGCAACCATGATTATGAACCGAATAAAATTTGAACAAAATTTTCTATAGAAATAAAATTTTGACAATGATGAAAATTTTATTGTGAACCGAATAAAATTTTAACAAAATTTTCTGTAGAAATAAAATTTTGACAAAATTTTCTATAGAAATAAAATTTTGACAAAATTTTCTATATAAATAAAATTTTGGTAGATTAATTTTGGCTCTAGTGGCAACCATGGTTATGAACCGATATGGACCAATTTTTGAGTGATTGGATCAATTGTTGTATGGTTGTTAGCGACCATATACTAACACCACGTTCCTAATTTGAACCGGATCGGATGAATTTTGCTCCTCCAAGAGGCTCCGGAGGTCAAATCTGGAGAACGTTTTATATGGGGGCTATATATAATTATGGACCGATATGGACCAATTCTGTCACGGTTGTTAAAGATCATATACTAACACCATGTTCAAAATTACAACCGGATTGGGTGAAATTTGCTTCTCTTGGAGACTTCGCAAGCCAAATCTGGGGATCGGCTTATATGGGGGCTATATATAATTATGAACCGATGTGGACCAATTTTGGCATGGTTATTAGAGATCATATAACAATACCAAGTACCAAATTTCAGCCGGATCGGATGCAATTTGCTTCTCTTTGGGGCTTCGCAAGCCAAATCTGGAGATCGGTTTATATGGGGTCCATATATAATTATGGACCGATGTGGACCAATTTTTGCATGGTTATTCGAGACCATATACCAACATCATGTACCAAATTTCAGCCGGATCGGATGAAATTTGCTTCTCTTTGAGGCTCCGCAAGCCAAATCTGGGGATCGGTTTATATGGGGGCTATATATAATTATGGACCGATGTGCACCAATTTTTGCATGATTGTTAGAGACCATCTACCAACACCATGTACCAAATTTCAGCCGGATCGGATGAAATATGCTCCTCTTAGAGGCTCCACAAGCCAAATCTGGGGATCGGTTTATATGGGGGCTATATATAATTATGGACCGATGTGGACCAATTTGTGCATGATTGTTAGAGACCATCTACCAACACCATGTACCAAATTTCAGCCGTATCGGATGAAATATGCTTCTCTTAGAGGCTCCACAAGCCAAATCTGGGGATCGGTTTATATGGGGGCTATATATAATTATGGACCGATGTGGACCAATTTTTGCATGGTTGTTAGAGACCATATACCAACATTATATACCAAATTTCAGCCGGATCGGATGCAATTTGCTTCTCTTGGAGGCTTCGCAAGCCAAATCTGGAGATCGGTTTATATGGGGTCTATATATAATTATGGACCGATGTGGACCAATTTTTGCATGATTGTTAGAGACCATATACCAATATCATGTACCAAATTTCAGGCGGATCGGATGAAATTTGCTTCTCTTTGAGGCTCCGCAACCCAAATCTGGGGATCGGTTTATATGGGCGCTAGATATAATTAAGGACCGATATGGACCAATTTTTGCATGGTTGTTAGAGACCATATACCAACATCATGTACAAAATTTCAGCCGGATCGGATGAAATTTTCTTCTCTTTGAGGCTCCGCAAGCCAAATCTGGGGATCGGTTTATATGGGGGCTATATATAATTATGGACCGATATGAACCAATTTTTGCACGGTTGTGAGAGACCATATACCAACACCATGTACCAAATTTCAGCCGGATTGGATGAAATTTGCTTCTCTTTTAGGCTCCGCAAGCCAAATCTGGGGATCGGTTTATATGGGGGCTATATATAATTATGGACCGATGTGGACCAATTTTTGCATGGTTGTTAGAGACCATATACCAACATTATATACCAAATTTCAGCCGTATCGGATGCAATTTGCTTCTCTTGGAGGCTTCGCAAGCCAAATCTGGAGATCGGTTTATATGGGGTCCATATATAATTATGGACCGATGTGGACCAATTTTTGCATGATTGTTAGAGACCATCTACCAACACCATGTACCAAATTTCAGCCGGATCGGATGAAATATGCTCCTCTTAGAGGCTCCACAAGCCAAATCTGGGGATCGGTTTATATGGGGGCTATATATAATTATGGACCGATGTGGACCAATTTTTGCATGATTGTTAGAGACCATCTACCAACACCATGTACCAAATTTCAGCCGTATCGGATGAAATATGCTTCTCTTAGAGGCTCCACAAGCCAAATCTGGGGATCGGTTTATATGGGGGCTATATATAATTATGGACCGATGTGGACCAATTTTTGCATGGTTGTTAGAGACCATATACCAACACCATATACCAAATTTCAGCCGAATCGGATGAAATATGCTTCTGTTAGAGGCTCCACAAGCCAAATCTGAGGGTCCCTTTATATGGGGGCTATACGTAAAAGTGGACCGATATGGCCCATTTTCAATACCGTCCGACCTACATCGATAACAACTACTTGTGCCAAGTTTCAAGTCGATAGCTTGTTTCGTTCGGAAGTTAGCGTGATTTCAACAGACGGACGGACGGACATGCTTAGATCGACTCAGAATTTCACCACGACCAGAATATATATACTTTATGGGGTCTTAGAGCAATATTTCGATGTGTTACAAACGGAATGACAAAGTTAATATACCCCCATCCTATGATGGAGGGTATAAAAAATGGTTGCATCTCCAACCTGTGATCCAGATGTAGAATAAATATAGATCATCCTATTACCACTCGTGTTGTATGTTTTTATGTAAATCAATTAAAAATCCGCACTAATTTTAAACTATTAACAGAAATATACAGTTCCTTAATCTGTTATTTGTTTTTATCAATAAAAAACGTTTTGATTTCTCTAACATCACATCATTCACTTCTCAGTTTCTAAAATGTTTCGAAATAAATGAATTTTCATTAATAAACCCCAATACCGCACGTACAATTTGCAAAATTAAATCCACGTGTGCACTTCATAAATACATCAACAGAACTGAATGCAGCAATAAAACTCAAAGACAGAAATAGTCATAAAGGATACATACCTGCCGTAAAGAAAAACAACTCCACACACACACGATCCTTTTCTGATCTCGCTATTGCAAGAAAACAACTCTCACCACAAGAGATACCAACAACACACAAGGAACATTCCATTGTCTCTAGAATCAAAACAACCAACAACAGCATAAATGACGCAATAACAAACACAAACAATCATACGAGATATACACAAAATGTCTCTAAAAACTCCCTCACATGATGCAAAGATTTCCCACTTCATTTTCCAGTACCACGTTTATTGATTAGTTGGAATTCTATCTATAAGTTAAGTTAACATATATACCAAATTATGAGGAATCTATAAAAAATGATATACACCCGGCAAGGATTATATTAACTACTTTTTATTCTACTTTATCTAAAATTTTCAATGTGAGGAAAAACACTCAACTTTATAATAAAAAGGGAAATAATCTGTAGGTAGCCATCATACGAATCGGTAATGTCGTTAAGTTAATTTTTACTACAAACATTTTTTTCCATACAAAATTTTTTCTTAGTAAATTGTCCACATTTCGTAATAAGATTTTTATATTGCCCATGAATTTTTATAATAGAATCAACGATGGATTAACTACTGTGTTGGAAATTTATTTAAGGAAAAATCCTTCCCATTTCGTAGTTAGTGAACTAAAAAACATTTACTGAATTTATGTAAGTTCCTTTAGCTAAGTTAATTTTCGTTGTGGTTACGAAAAATGAACTATATTACAGTAAATTTGTTGAACTATGTGGAAATTAAAACGGTCCTTAAATTTACAAGACACTTTTTTTCTGTGTACTTGCAGCAAAACTATCAACCAATTATCAGAATAAATTCGGGTAATTCACTCAACCCAAAGTGAACTACACTTGAACGTTCCGAAAAAAGGTTTGATAGTCGGCTACTGCTAACAAATTTGCAAGGATGTCTCTTTTCCTTTGCCAAACTCAAATCATCGATTTGAATGTAGTTGGCTGGGTTTGTTTTTGAGCGTGCTTCCTCTATCTTCATTCGTTTTGTTTGTTATTGTTGGTTTCTCCTCAATCATTATTGTTGTTTTTGATTTCAGCTTAAAACCATACATTGAATAAACTACAAGTGTAGCTTAACCAACAGAGGAAAAGTATTCTGGTCAAATTTATTTGGGTATAGCCCTATAGACTGCAAGATGGTTGGATGTACAGCTGTTTCGGAATTCCCACATTCCTCATCAGCATCCTCTACTTGCAGCAAAACTATCAACCAATTATAGTTTTCTCAAATTTTTATATCTATATTTTATATTAATTGAGAAAGATATAAAATATAATATATTTTATATCTTTCTCAAATTTTTATATCTATAGAAAGTTTTGTTAAAATTTTATTTCGGTAGAAAATTTTGTCAAAATTTTATTTCTATAGAAAATTTTGTCAAAATTTGTTTTCTGTAGAAAATTTTGCCATAACTTGTTTTCTATAGAAAATTTTGTGAAAATTTTATTTCTATAGAAATTTTTGTAAGCGGATAGAAAACTGAAAAAAAAAAATAAAATTGAGGAGTTGACACACAACATTTTATTTTCTTTAAAATTCAGTCTAAAGGAGCTCTTGACAATATAGTGAAATATAGTGAAAAGTACTTTTTAGCTCAAAAATACCTTATTGCACTTTCTTAAAAATTGTATTTTTAGAAAGTGGTTGTTATCAGTGAATAAAACTTTCTTGTTCAGTTGTAAATTCTTATACCCGAGAAGAAATCAGGATTAGCAAATTTCCATACTTTATTCTAGTTAGTGAACTATTTTAAACTGCTTTCTGTTTCCGTTTAGGAGTTTTTGCTGAAACAAGTAAATTTTATTATATTAAACAGAAATTCAACTTACGGCCATTTTCATGTAGCTCCGTTAGGCTTTAACTGCCAGTTAACAGAAAGAAAAATGGAAATATCTTTTCTCCGGTTAACTTTAACTGAAACATTTTCAGCAGTTAAGTTTCTAACTGGCATTTGGAATATATACGCAAAATGACAGATATGTAGATATCACGGTTTAAAAGTTCGTTAGCTAACGTAGCACTAACGGAGCTTCATGAAAATGGGGGTTAATGGAAATAAAATGACTAAACTAAATTGATGAATATTTTTTTCCTTTAGTTTCGAAGGCACTTTTCCTGGGTGTAGCACAAATGCGTCTTTGGAATGCACTGCCACATAATATTCAAACCACAAGTGACATTTTGCAATTTAATATATATTTATATATTTTTTGTTTTTATTTAATTACTATTTATTTTATATAATTGCTTACACTTTTTATGAATAATTTTAAGCTAAACTTTTTCTTTTGAAATTCCATGTAATTAATTCCAATTACTTTTTTCTGCTTTGGTTTCACAATATCAAATGTAAAATTTACCACAATTATTACTTTTAAGTATTATAATGTTAATATTTTATATTAAAATGCTTGAATTAATTTATACAATGGATAACATTATAAGAATCTCATATTCTTGTTGTAAATGACGTACATAAATAATCAATCAAAAATTTCTTAAAATGCGAATGCCACTTTTGCGTAGCATAGAAGATCACAAATTGGAAAGCTTCTCATTGAAGGAGTTTTGCCCTTACAATCAGAAAATCTACTTTATAATGAGAAATACAGTTTATCAAAGAATCAACTTTATAATGGGGAACTTTACGCTAAGTTGCTATAAACAGAACCCGAGACCTTTCCAACGAATGCAAAACCGGAAATCGGTTCGTGCGTTCTGGAGTTGCATCAGAGATGGCGTTGTATGTAAAAAAAATTTCCCGCTTTTCCGTTGATACTTCTCATGAATTTTCTTCACTATAAATAAACCTCATAGAGCCAGAGACCTTTCCAACGATTGTAAAAACGTGGAAATCGGTTCGTGCGTTCTGGAGTTATAGAGTCAAGAAAGAAAACCCGACAAAAATATATTAATTTAGGAATTGTCTATAAACATATATGTATTTAGAGAGACCAAGAGAGTATAAACAAGTATATACGGCCGTAAGTTCGGCCAGGCCGAAGCTTATGTACCCTCCATCATGGATTGCGTAGAAACTTCATCTAAACACTGCCATCCACAATCGAATTACTTAAGTTGCGGTAACGCTTGCCGATGGCAAGGTATCTTAAAACCTCCTAACACCATCTTCTAAATTGTATGTAAGTCCATACGTGGTATATATTAAATCAAAAAAGATCGATCCAATACGTATATAATTCAGTTTGACAAAGTAGACATGAAATTTTGACAAAATTATCTACAGAAATAAAATTTTAACAAAATTTTCTATAGAAATAAAATTTTCACACAATTTTCTATAGAAATAAAAATTTTGACGAAATTTTCTATAGAAAGAAAATTTTGACAAAAATTTCTACAGAAATAAAATCTTGGTAGATTATTTTTGGCTCGAGTGGCAACCATGATTATGAACCGAATAAAATTTGAACAAAATTTTCTATAGAAATAAAATTTTGACAAAATTTTCTATAGAAATAAAATTTCTATAGAAATAAAATGTTGGTAGATTATTTTTGGCTCTAGTGGCAACCATGATTATGAACCGATATGGACCAATTTTTGTGTGATTGGACCAATTTTGGTATGGTTGTTAGCGACCATATACTAATACCACGTTCCTAATTTGAACCGGATCGGATGAATTTTGCTCCTCCAAGCGGCTCCGGAGGTCAAATCTGGAGAATGTTTTATATGGGGGCTATATATAATTATGGACCGATATGGACCGTGTTTGTTAGAGACCACATTCTAACATCATGTTCAAAATTTCAACCGGATCGGATGAATTTTGCTCCTCCAAGAGGCTCCGGAGGTCAAATCTGGAGAATGTTTTATATGGGGGCTATATATAATTATGAACCGATATGGACCAATTCTGGCACGGTTGTTAAAGATCATATACTAACACCATGTTCCAAATTACAACCGGATTGGATGAAATTTGCTTCTCTTGGAGACTTCGCAAGCCAAATCTGGGGATCGGTTTATATGGGGCTATATAATTATGAACCGATGTGGACCAATTTTTGCATGGTTGTTAGAGACCATATACCAATATCATGTACCAAATTTCAGGCGGATCGGATGAAATTTGCTTCTCTTTGAGGCTCCGCAACCAAAATCTGGGAATCGGTTTATATGGGCGCTATATATAATTATGGACCGATGTGGACCAATTTTTGCATGGTTGTTAGAGACCATATACCAACATCATGTACCAAATTTCAGCCGGATCGGATGAAATCTGCTTCTCTTTGAGGCTCCTCAAGCCAAATCTGGGGATCGGTTAATATGGGGGCTATATATAATTATGGACCGATGTGGACCAATTTTTGCATGATTGTGAGAGACCATATACCAACAGCATGTACAAAATTTCAGCCGGATCGGATGAAATATGCTTCTCTTTGAGGCTTCGCAAGCCAAATCTGGGGATCGGTTTATATGGGGGCTATATATAATTAAGGACCGATATGGACCAATTTTTGCATGGTTGTTAGAGACCATATATCAACATCATGTATCAAATTTCAACCAGATCGGATGAAATTTTCTTCTCTTTGAGGCTCCGCAAGCAAATCTGGGGATCGGTTTATATGGGGGCTATATATAATTATGGACCGATGTGAACCAATTTTTGCATGGTTGTTAGAGACCATATACCAACACCATGTACCAAATTTCAGCCGGATCGGGTGAAACTTGCTTCTCTTTTAGGCTTCGCAAGCCAAATCTGGGGATCGGTTTATATGGGGGCTATATATAATTATGGACCGATGTGGACCAATTTTTGCATGGTTGTTAGAGACCATATACCAACATCATATACCGAATTTCAGCCGGATCGGATGAAATATGCGTCTGTTAGAGGCTCCACAAGCCAAATCTGAGGGTCCCGTTATATGGGGGCTATACGTAAAAGTGGACCGATATGGCCCATTTTCAATACCATCTGACCTACATCGATAACAACTACTTGTGCCAAGTTTCAAGTCGATAGCTTGTTTCGTTCGGAAGTTAGCGTGATTTCAACAGACGGACGGACGGACATGCTTAGATCGACTCAGAATTTCACCACGACCCAGAATATATATACTTTATGGGGTCTTAGAGCAATATTTCGATGTGTTACAAACGGAATGACAAAGTTAATATACCCCCATCCTATGATGGAGGGTATAAAAAGACTAAAAATGGTGAATGAGAGACATAACGAAAGACATCAACACAGAGAGGCTAAAACTCCAACATGAATATGTAAATGTTCGTGATTTGTAATTGTTTGTTTATTGCATTTTGCTGCAAGCCCATGGTGGTGTTTGAACAATGCAAACAATATTTTGTTTGGACAAATCCTGAAAATATATATGCTTGAAGCAGAATATGTTTGGGAGTATATGTTACAGAGGATGTAAAAGTGGTCCGATATGGCCCATTTGCAATGACAACCGACCTACATCAATAACAACTACTTATACCAAGGTTAGGTTAAAGTGGCAGCCCGATTAAGATTCAGGCTCACTTAGACTATTCAGTCCATTGTGATACCACATTAACTAAAAGTACCTATTACATATGGGAACTTCTAGTTTTAACCGCTGAACCTTCTTGATTATTTTTCTTTGTTGAACCAACCAGATTGTTCCAAAAACATTAGCAGACTGCTTAAGTTAACGTTTTCCAGATCCGCCAGTAATCTGAAGCTATATGCTCCTAAAAGTTGATTGCGCTTTACACAAAATGCAGGACACTCACACAGGAGGTGTTTAATTGATTCCTTTTCCTCCGCATCATGACAGCTCATACAATAGTCATTATACTTCGCGCCTATAGTTTTTGCAAAATCGCCTATCAGGCAACGACCCGTTATACCAGATATCAGGAGTGATATCTGACGTCTCGAGAACACTAGCATATCTAGTGGGCGGTTTAAGTTTAAATGTAAGCTCATGCTGCGTGAGAAGGCTGTTATGATGGCAAATGTTCGATGGGAGAATTGCAAGGGATGTAACACCAAGCAAATATGGCCCCATTTAAACTTAAACCGCACACTTATACCATGTTTCAAGTCGATAGCTTGTTTTATTCGGAAGTTAGCGTGATTTCCACAATGACGTAGAAATTCACCACAACCCAGAATATCGAAATATTGTTCTTCGACCCCATATAAATTATATTTCGATGAGTTACAAACGGAATGACAAAGTTACTATACCCCCATCCTATGGTGGAGGGTATACAAAAGTGTACGTTGCTGAGTAGATTTCAACTTTCATTTTCAAATGCTCTTTTAGTAGATTACGAGTCTAATGTGAATGGGCTATTATATATTTTGTATATAAATAAATATTTATTTATATTCTTGCTTTTCGACAAATACGCATATACATATTATTACAGTTCATTCATTTACCAAATAAGAATTTGGAAATATCACTCCATAAAGACTTTTTTTTAATTGGGGTGTAAACGATAAAAGTGTTTTTATTGGAGAATGTAGGTTAAGGTCATAGTTGAACTGGTTGCATATATTTCTGAAACTCACTGCATATTCTTGGTAATCATTTAATGCCTCAATGATCGTAGAATGATTATGGTGACCGACTTACACCTAAGTATATTATTGAAGGATAGATTTAACATTGCTGTTGTCACTCTTATCTGCAGCAACAGACTGCCATCTAACCTTTCTACCTGTTATAGATTTACTTGCTATAGTCCTTAGCTAAGTATGTACACAAGTATGTACTATTTCTTATTTCCAGTGGTCACCGTTTAGAATTAGTTGGTCATTTTGTTCATTAGTTTCTTACATTGGAATTGGTCAACTCATTTGAATAAATTTGTGGACTGCTTTTGGGGTGACATTCTATGTTCCACATCCAATAGTTACTATGGAAACATGGACATTGCATGTGAAATTACTTTATACCTATTTCTAAACGTGGTAATAGCAGAACTGAGTCGTGTTAGGGGTATGAAATAGAGAAGAATTTGAGGATAGCATTCCAAACTTCGGGTTGTATATTAAAAAAAATGTAGCTGTGTGGCCGTCAGATCGAGAACGAGAAATCAGAATTTGTTATCAAATGTTGGCCTATATACGGTTTTATGATTTAAGTCCCTATGATTTTTCGTTAACCCTAACCTTCAAATGGAGCATGTACACACAAAGAAAAAACTTTTCTCCAGATATTACTAATATTAAATATTAGACACATGGAAAAAATCTGAATTTATAAAAAACTTGGTAAGGGTTACCTTGAATCTTTGTTATTAACTCCTAAAGGAATATTTGAAAGGTAAAAGAAAACTTCTTCTGGGGGAAGGTGGGAATTCTCGAGGTAACGCTCAAAGAACAATGTCTTTTACTATCTATACATTACAAATTAAAAGTCGCCTATGGATTAATTTATTTGAATCTCTTATACCGGCTGCAAAATCAAACTCTTTTATCGGCTGCAAAATCAAACTGAATGAATCGCCAAAATTTTTTTCAATTAAACACTTAATTGAATTTGGAAACGGATACAATTAATATGTTGATTCAATTAATTATTTAATCAAATCCGAATAAAAGCCAATTGAAAAAATGATTGATATTTGATACGTTTCCAGTTAAAATATTAATTGATTCAATCAATTTGTTGATCAATTCGGTTATAATTTTGAGCTATGGAAAGAGCGAAAAGAGAACAAGAGAATGGGTATTATTCAACTCGTAACGAACGGTTTGGTTTTTGTTTTTCGCGTAAATTGAAAAACATGATTGGCGACATTCTGTCTGCTGCATTCAAAATGTGTGCATAAATATATTGAACGCAACAACAAATCATAGCAAAGGGTTGAAATAAATAAAGTGTGCAACAACAAATGGCCACGTGGTAAGAGTTTGAAAAAATATATGACAGAACGCATTTGAAATTACATGTGTTTGTGTTTTGTGGTATTGTAAAAATGGAAAACAATCTAGTTTATTGAAGGTAAGCAATTGTGAAATGTGAATACCGTTTTCCATTGAACCTTTTTATACCCTCCATCATAGGATGGGGGTATATTAACTTTGTCATTCCGTTTGTAACACATCGAAATATTGCTCTAAGACCCCATAAAGTATATATATTCTGGGTCGTGGTGAAATTCTGAGTCGATCTAAGCATGTCCGTCCGTCCGTCCGTCCGTCTGTTGAAATCACGCTAACTTCCGAACGAAACAAGCTATCGACTTGAAACTTGGCACAAGTAGTTGTTATCGATGTAGGTCAGATGGTATTGAAAATGGGCCATATCGGTCCACTTTTACGTATAGCCCCCATATAAAGGGACCCCCAAATTTGGCTTGTGGAGCCTCTAACAGAAGCATATTTCATCCGATCCGGCTGAAATTTGGTATATGGTGTTGGTATATGGTCTCTAACAACCATGCAAAAATTGGTCCACATCGGTCCATAATTATATATAGCCCCCATATAAACCGATCCCCTGATTTGGCTTGCGGAGCCTAAAAGAGAAGCAAATTTCATCCGATCCGGCTGAAATTCGGTACATGGTGTTGGTATATGGTCTCTAACTGCCGTGCAAAAACTGGTTCACATCGGTCCATAATTATATATAGCCCCCATATAAACCGATCCCCAGATTTGGCTTGCGGAGCCTCAAAGAGAAGAAAATTTCATCCGATCCGTCTGAAATTTTGTACATGTTGTTGGTATATGGTCTCTAACAACCATTCAAAAATTGGTCCACATCGGTCCATAATTATATATAGCGTCCATATAAACCGATCCCCAGATTTGGGTTGCGGAGCCTCAAAGAGAAGCAAATTTCATCCGATCCGCCTTAAATTTGGTACATGATATTGGTATATGGTCTCTAACAACTATGCAAAAATTGGTCCACATCGGTTCATAATTATATATAGCCCCCATATAAACCGATCCCCAGATTTGGCTTGCAAAGCCTCAAAGAGAAGCAAATTGCATCCGATCCGGCTGAAATTTGGTACATGGTATTGGTATATGGTCTCTAACAACCATGCAAAAATTGGTCCATATCGGTCCTTAATTATATATAGCCCCCATATAAACCGATCCCCAGATTTGGCTTGTGGAGCCTCTAAGAGAAGCGTATTTCATCCGATCCGGCTGAAATTTGGTACATGGTGTTGGTATATGGTCTCTAAGAATCATGCAAAAATTGGTCCACATCGGTCTATAATTATATATAGCCCCCATATAAACCGATCCCCAGATTTGGCTTGCGGAGCCTCAAAGAGAAGCAAATTTCATCCGATCCGGCTGAAATTTGGTACATGATGTTGGTATATGGTCTCTAACAACCATACCAAAAAATTCGTCCACATCGGTCCATAATTATATATAGCCCCCATATAAACCGATCCCCCGATTTGGCTTGCGAAGTTTCCAAGAGAAGCAAATTTCATCCAATCCGGTTGTAATTTGGAACATGGTGTTAGTATATGATCTTTAAAAACCGTGCCAGAATTGGTCCATATCGGTCCATAATTATATATAGCCCCCATATAAAACGTTCTCCAGATTTGACCTCCGGAGCCTCTTGGAGGAGCAAAATCCATCCGATCCGGTTCAAATTAGGAACGTGGTGTTAGTATATGGTCGCTAACAACCATACCAAAATTGGTCCAATCACACAAAAATTGGTCCATATCGGTTCATAATCATGGTTGCCACTAGAGCCAAAAATAATCTACCAAGATTTTATTTCTATAGAAAATTTTGTCAAAAGTTTATTCTATAAAAAATTTTGTTAAAATTTTATTTCTGTAGAAATTTTTGTCAAAATTTTCTTTCTATAGAAAATTTTGTCAAAATTTTTATTTCTATAGAAAATTTTGTGAAAATTTTATTTCTATAGAAGATTTTGTTAAAATTTTATTTCTGTAGAAAATTTTGTCAAAATTTTATGTATACTTTGTCGATCTTGTTTGATTTAATATATAGCACGTATGGACTTACATACAATTTAAAAGATGGTGTTAGAAGGTTTTAATATACCTTGCCATCGGCAAGCGTTACCGCAACTTAAGTAATTCGATTCTGGATGGCAGTGTTTAGAAGAAGTTTCTACGCAATCCATGATGGAGGGTACATAAGCTTCGGCCTGGCCGAACTTACGGCCGTATATACTTGTTTTTATTCATTTCTTCAATTTTATTTCGTGAAATTGACCAACCAATCCCATCGGCTCCATCAAATATATAAGAATATGTTTGCAATCAAAAGGTGGGTACTGTATTGAACTTTTAAAATTGTAAATTTTTTTCACTCCTAGTTTTCTTAAAACCAAGAGCGGTATGGGTTTATTGGAAGATTCACCTTGAAGTTGCGAAGTAGCGTTGGCATTAAATTGCAGTTTTGTTTTACCTGGCTCAGTTTGTATCCATTTAGAGAGCAGTATATCTATCTGATATATAAACTAATGAGCTGAATTATGTAATGGTACAAAAGTTCTTCTTTTAAAAATATGAAAAATATCCGAAAATAATAGAGATATGTATCTTCCATTTATATTTTTTTTCTATTTCTAGAATTTGCAAAGTATTTTCAATATAATACCAAATATTACATTGCTTTGCCATTATTTATGTCTTTGATTGGTTCAAATTTTAATATACGATTTCAATGTGGGGAAATTTTGGAAAAGAATTGTTACTAAAATTAAATTACCGAGCTCCTTAATACACATTTTTATGTTAAAAGGCTACATCTGCAAAAAAAGATTATAAATCTGCAACCTGGAACTAAGAATTGAACTTGATATTCTGTGCCGGTACAGTTTAGCAAAATTAACTTTTAATTGAACAAAATTAAATTCGAATTATTCTGTTTACTTTCAGAAAAACTAATTTAGCTTACACGCTGCTGATTTATAGGAAATCTAGACCCATCTACATATTAGAAGGAACATGCTGACATGGTTATTATGATAAGGAAGATAATGATTTATATAGTTTATTTTTTCACCCTTTAGTTGTTATTGATAGTAATTGTATGTGTAAGTTATGTTAGAACAAACACACACAAATGACAAGAACCAAATTTATTTGTCTATTACATAATTCAAAAAATAATAAAATATTGAATATGTTTTATAAGAAACACATATTTTCTTTTATTTCATATAAAACTAAATAGGATTTTGGGGGCGCAATATATAAATTTTTTGATTGAAATTATAGCCAATTTCAATTAATTATTTAATTGAATCAATCAAATAGTTGATTGATTTTTGTCGCGAAATTAATTAAAATTTTAATTGATTCAATTAAAACTGTGATTGAATTTTATGTTAAAAATCAATCACGTTTTTAATTGATTCAATCACACAATTAATTGATTCCGTGACAAAAGTCAATTAAATTTTTAATTGAAAATAGTGTTGATTTTCAATCAAAATGGGTGATTGATACTATCATTTTCGTGATTGAAGACATTTCAATTAAAAAAATGATTGAATCTGCGATTTTCATGATTGAAATCAAAAAAAAATTTTGTGTGTATATAAAGAAATATGACGTGCTCGTTATCAATAAACTTAAAAACTACTGGACCCATTTTGATATACATGATCTATGGACCGTTAAGAGTGTTTCTATATAGTTTAAATTTCGTCCGACAAACGGCGCAATATTGAGCTTTTTGTGTATTGGCACCGTAATTCAAGAACTACTGCACCGATTTTGACCCAACTTTATGTACATACTCTATGGGCCGTAAGGTGAGTTTCAGTGCAGTTTCAAGTACCTCCGACAGCTTTATTTATTTATTTTTTGTGTTTTTGAACCGCAAGGAAATATTATTTTTTTTTTGTGTTTTACCCGATTTAGATTAGAACCCAATCGGTGTGTAGCGGCATTACAGTAGATATAAGTAAGTCAAAAAAAAAAAAAAAAAACAACAATTTATTTCTTATAGGGAATTATTGATTATAAAAAAAGTTTTCAAATATTTTTATTGAAAACTAGCGTAACCCCCATCATTTCTGTGATTGAAGACATTACAATTAAAAATTAATAGGATCGTGATTGAAGACAACAAATATTTTTTCTGTGTAACTGTAGAATACCGGACGAAAAAAATTATACGTATGATATTAATCAAAAATTTACGTAAATATAAGCTTTTACAGCGTTTATGCATAATATTTTTTTTTTTCATTAGATTTTTTGGAAACCTATTTAATAATTTTATTTAATGTAAAAAATAAATATTTAATTTCAGAGTAGCCCAAATAAATTTGGACAACTTTTTATATTTCCCCTCAGCGTACAATTTAATAGAGAATTGGTAAGTTTTATATTAAAACTTTGGCTTTCTCTCAACTAGCATATTTATTTTATTATATCCTTCTCAGTTTTATGAGTTTTTTATGAGATACGTTTTCCAAATAAAAGTTGAATTCCTTACACCATTTGATAAAATGCCCCCACATATGGTAAGTTACAGCTAAAGCTAAAATAAAGAATTAAAAAATTATATTTTATTACATGGTGTTAATTTTTAACAATTTCCATTATTGCTTCCATTCTTTTTCAGCAAGATATGTGAAAAATTTACCTACGATGAATAAAAAACGGATAAGTCAAAATGTCCAAACAGCGAGTTCAAATGAACTACTTTCTTGTTCCACGTGGTCATAATTTTTATTCACAAAAAACATTGTATTAAGGACTTTCATCATAAGTTTTTATAATAAATTACTTTTGCTTAAAGAAAGTTTAATTTTAATGTATGAAAATTTTCATAATAGTAAAACGGTTTGTTGTTCCTATAATTATTAAATTTCTCTGTACTGTGGAATGATTGATTTAAAAATAGTTTCGTCGTCGAGATTTTAAAGAGAGTGATAACTAATTTTTATTATCAGGTTTCCCTAAAAATAAGCAAGTAAACCAAAATAATACTGACTTCTTAACTTGGTAGGGGTATATAAATCTTATGGTGTTGTAAAAATGAACTAAAATACAATGTTATATGAATGATGAACTACAATTTAAGAGACAAGTTGAAAAAAATCTTAAGGGCTATATCATGGTCAATATTACTACAGCTTAGTTCATTTTGCAATGGAAAAGAGTTCACTGTTTTTTCAGTGTAAATAAATCATTATTTATACCCTCCACCATAGGATGGGGGTATATTAACTTTGTCATTCCGTTTGTAACACATCGAAATATTGCTCTAAGACCCCATAAAGTATATATATATATATATATATATATATATATATATATATATATATATATATATATATATATATATATATATATATATATATATATATATATATATATATATATATATATATATATATATATATTATATATATATATATATATATATATATATATATATATATATATATATATATATATATATATATATATATATTATATATATATATTATATATATATATATATATATATATATATATATATATATATATATATTCTGGGTGGTGGTGAAATTCTGAGTCGATCTGAGCATGTCCGTCCGTCCGTCCGTCTGTTGAAATCACGCTAACTTCCGAACGAAACAAGCTATCGACTTGAAACTTGGCACAAGTAGTTGTTATGGATGTAGGTCGGATGGTAGTGCAAATGGGCCATATCGGCCCACTTTTACGTATAGCCCCCATATAAACGGACCTACAAATTTGGCTTGCGGAGCCTCTAAGAGAAGCAAATTTCATCCGATCCGGCTGAAATTTGGTACATGGTGTTAGTATATGGTCTCTCACAACCATGCAAAAATTGGTCCACATCGGTCCATAATTATATATAGCCCCCATATTTCACCTCCGGTGCCTTTTGGAGAAGCAAAATTCATCCGATCTGGTTGAAATTTAGTACGTGGTGGTAGTATATGATAATTAACAACCATGTGAGTTGAAATTTGTGGATGACAGTCTTTCGTATAAGTTTCTACGCAATCCATGGTGGAGGGTACATAAGATTCGGCCTGGCCGAACTTACGGCCTATATATTTTTTTTAATTTTCATTTCTAATATAAATTTCCATAAAATTGATAAATTACTATTCCCTATTTACATCAAATGCCATAAATATACTTTAAATATTCTTAAACCCTAAAAATTGTGTAAAAAATAATTTTGTTAAATTAAATTCATCATATTCGATTTTTTTCCATTTTCCATATTTTGGACAATGATTGTATAAATAATTCCACATGATCGATCTGTAGTCTGGCGTCATTTAAAATAATCAAAATCCCCAATAGGCTTTTGCCTCATTAATACCGGTGTTAATAATATTTAACCATTTAAGCCCTAAAGTAATGTTCATGGCTTAACATGGCATCAGCATGTCAGTCATTCACCTGACTCCATGGGCTTACAATTTCCTAGTATCAATAGCCCACCAACTATATGACCCTTAAAAGGTAACTGCATAGTGAACAGTGTTAACTAGCGGGTGGAAATATTGATTACATTTTTTGCTTGTCTTCCTTATCATTATAACCATTTCAGCATGTTCCTTCTAATATGCAGATGCGTCTACATTTCCAATAAATCAGCAGCCTGTAATCTAAATTAGTTTTTCTGCAAGTAAACAGAATAATTCGAATTTAATTTTGTTGAATTAAAAGTTAATTTTGTTAAACATTACTTGTATAGAATATCAAGTTCAATTCTTAGTTCCAGGTTGCAGATTTATACTCTTCTTTTGCAGTTGTAGTCTTTTAACATAAAGAGGTGTATTAAGGAGTTCGGTAATTTAATTCTTTTCCAAAATGTCAACACATTGAAATCGTCTATTAAAATTTGAACCAATCAAAAACAAAAATAATGGGAAAACAATGTAATATTTTGTATTATATTGATGATACTTTGCAAATTCTGGAAATAGAACAAATATAAATGAGAAATACATATTTTTAAATCCAAAGGAAAGATCGTTTTATCAGCTCATTAGTTTATATATCAGATATATTGCTCTCTACTTGGGTTCAAACTGCAAAAGGCAGGTACAACAAAAATGCAATTTAATGCCATGAATCTTCCAACAAACCCATACCGCCTTGGTTTTAAGAAAACTAGGAAAAAAATTCTAATTTTAAAAGATAAATACGGTACCCACCTTTTGATTGCAAACATATTCTTATATATTTGATAAATGATGGAGTTGATGGGATTGATTGGTCAATTTCACGAAATAAAATTGGTCACTAAAAGAAATGAATAAAAAATATATTATTTTAGTCTATTTAATGTAAACAGGCTTCAATGGAAAACGGTATTCACATTTCACAATTTCTTACCTTGAATAAACGTAACGTGAACGTGTTTTCCATTTTTACAATACCACAAAACACCAACACAGGTAATTTCAAATGCGTTCTGTCATTAATTTTTTTCAAACACACAAAATAATAACTGCAAATAAATATTAACAACTTTATTTGTATGTAAAATCTGCTGATCAACAACAAATATTTTGTACTGTTGGATGCTCAACAAATTACTTACAAATTATGTTATTGAGAACACAAATTATTTGTTGCCTTCTGATGGTAACGAATGCTAACAACTTTTTTGTAATAATGGTTATTAAAAGTACAAATTAGTTTGTTGCAGGAAAATTAACAAATGTTGTTATTGGTTTTCCAACAAAAGTTATTGGTTCTCAAACTTATTTTTATCTGTGAACCTTTACCACGTGGCCATTTGTTGTTGCACACTTTATTTATTTCAACCTTTTGCTATGATTTGTTGTTGCGTTCAAAATATTTATGCACACATTTTGAATGCAGCAGACAGTCTCGCCAATCATGTTTTTCAATTTACGCGAAAAACAAAAACCCCACCGGTCGTTACGAGTTACTTCAACAGACTGATCTCTCAATCATACATTGTTGAATAAATACCCATTATTTTGTTCTCTTTTCGCTCTTTCCATTGCTCAAAATTATTCAATTTCAATCACATGTGTAATTGGAAACGCAAAAATTTTTAATCACGTTTGTAATTGAAAATTATTTCTTAATTGATTGAATCAATTAATATTTTAATTGGAAACGTAACAAATATCAATAATTTTTTTAATTGGTTTTTATTCAGATTTGATTAAATATTTAGTTGAATCAATTAACATATTAATTGAATCGGTTTCCAAATTCAATGAAGTGTTTAATTTAAAAAATTTTGGTGATAATTTTTTGTGTGTACTGTGGCCAGACTTTATATTTTCATTTTTTCATTTTTCATTTATTTATTTGATTTGGATTTTCAGTACAACAAGATACAAATCTTATAAATTTAGTACTAAATATGCATTGTTACAAATAATAAAGTATGGATAAATCATTCAACTATTATTATCAATATTTAAGTTTGAATAGGTAATGAAATTAACAATAACAAGTATATACGGCCGTAAGTTCGGCCAGGCCGAAGCTTATGTACCCTCCATCATGGATTGCGTAGAAACTTCTTCTAAACACTGCCATCCAGAATCGAATTACTTAAGTTGCGGTAACGATGGCAAGGTATATTAAAACCTCCTAACACCATCTTTTAAATTGTATGTAAGTCCATACGTGCTATATATTAAATCAAACAAGATCGACAAAGTATACATAAAATTTTGACAAAATTTTCTACAGAAATAAAATTTTAACAAAATTTTCTATAGAAATAAAATTTTCACAAAATTTTCTATAGAAATAAAAATTATGACAAAATTTTCTATAGAAAGAAAATTTTGACAAAAATTTCTATAGAAATAAAATTTTAACAAAATTTTTTATAGAATAAACTTTTGACAAAATTTTCTATAGAAATAAAATCTTGGTAGATTATTTTTGGCTCGAGTGGCCACCATGATTATGAACCGAATAAAATTTGAACAAAATTTTCTATAGAAATAAAATTTTGACAAAATTTTCTATAGAAATAAAATTTTGACAATGATGAAAATTTTATTATGAAATTTTAACAAAATTTTCTCTATAAATAAAATTTTGACAAAATTTTCTATAGAAATAAAACTTTGGTAGATTATTTTTGGCTCTAGTGGCAACCATGATTATGAACCGATATGGACCAATTTTTGTGTGATTGGACCAATTTTGGTATGGTTGTTAGCGACCATATACTAACACCACGTTCCTAATTTGCACCGGATCGGATGAATTTTGCTCCTCCAAGAGGCTCCGGAGGTCAAATCTGGAGAACGTTTTATATGGGGGCTATATATAATTATGGACCGATATGGACCAATTCTGGCACGGTTGTTAAAGATCATATACTAACACCATGTTCCAAATTACAACCGGATTGGATGAAATTTGCTTCTCTTGGAAACTTCGCAAGCCAAATCTGGGGATCGGTTTATATGGGGGCTATATATAATTATGAACCGATGTTGACCAATTTTTGCATAGTTGTTAGAGACCATATACCAATATCATGTACCAAATTTCAGGCGGATCGGATGAAATTTGCTTCTCTTTGAGGCTCCGCAACCCAAATCTGGGGATCGGTTTATATGGACGCTATATATAATTATGGACCGATGTGGACCAATTTTCGAATGGTTGTTAGATACCATATACCAATACCATGTACCAAATTTCAGGCGGATCCGATGCAATTTGCTTCTCTTTGAGGCTTCGCAAGCCAAATCTGGAGATCGGTTTATATGGGGTCTATATATACTTATGGGCCGATGTGGACCAATTTTTGCATGGTTGTTAGAGACCATATACCAACATCATGTACCAAATTTCAGCCGGATCGGATGAAATTTGCTTCTCTTTGAGGCTCCGCAAGCCAAATCTGGGGATCGGTTTATATGGGGGCTATATATAATTATGGACCGATGTGGACCAATTTTTGCATGATTCTTAGAGACCATATACCAACACCATGTACCAAATTTAAGCCGGATCGGATGAAATACGCTTCTCTTAGAGGCTCCACAAGCCAAATCTGGGGATCGGTTTATATGGGGGCTATATGTAATTAAGGACCGATATGGACCAATTTTTGCATGGTTGTTAGAGACCATATACCAATACCATGTACCAAATTTCAGCCGGATCGGATGCAATTTGCTTCTCTTTGAGGCTTCGCAAGCCAAATCTGGGGATCGGTTTATATGGGGGCTATATATAATTATGAACCGATGTGGACCAATTTTTGCATAGTTGTTAGAGACCATATACCAATATCATGTACCAAATTTCAGGCGGATCGGATGAAATTTGCTTCTCTTTGAGGCTCCGCAACCCAAATCTGGGGATCGGTTTATATGGACGCTATATATAATTATAGACCGATGTGGACCAATTTTTGAGTGGTTGTTAGAGACCATATACCAACATCATGTACAAAATTTCAGCCGGATCGGATGAAATTTTCTTCTCTTTGAGGCTCCGCAAGCCAAATCTGGGGATCGGTTTATATGGGGGCTATATATAATTATGGACCGATGTGAACCAGTTTTTGCACGGTAGTTAGAGACCATATACCAACACCATGTACCAAATTTCAGCCGGATCGGATGAAATTTGCTTCTCTTTTAGGCTCCGCAAGCCAAATCAGGGGATCGGTTTATATGGGGGCTATATATAATTATGGACCGATGTGGACCAATTTTTGCATGGTTGTTAGAGACCATATACCAACACCATATACCAAATTTCAGCCGGATCGGATGAAATATGCTTCTGTTAGAGGCTCCACAAGCCAAATTTGGGGGTCCCTTTATATGGGGGCTATACGTAAAAGTGGACCGATATGGCCCATTTTCAATACCATCTGACCTACATCGATAGCAACTACTTGTGCCAAGTTTCAAGTCGATAGCTTGTTTCGTTCGGAAGTTAGCGTGATTTCAACAGACGGACGGACGGACGGACATGCTTAGATCGACTCAGAATTTCACCACGACCCAGAATATATATACTTTATGGGGTCTTAGAGCAATATTTCGATGTGTTACAAACGGAATGACAAAGTTAATATACCCCCATCCTATGATGGAGGGTATAAAAACTAAAAATTTTAAAGAATAAAAAAAAAACAAATATATGTATGTATAAATAATTTAAATAAGTTTTTATATGTATTCCCTGAGAAAAAGAGAACTCTGTTAGTAGATAGCATCAGGATTCGCTATAGAATTTAATGACATTTGTCTTGAATCTATGATTGTTTCTTATGATTTGAATGTGATTTGGGAGTTGGTTCCAGAGACGAATAGTTCGTATCAGGAAATGTTTTT
Organism: Haematobia irritans; assembly: GCF_050003625.1. Classification (NCBI taxonomy): domain Eukaryota; kingdom Metazoa; phylum Arthropoda; class Insecta; order Diptera; family Muscidae; genus Haematobia; species Haematobia irritans. The sequence goes on along the minus strand of NC_134397.1, from coordinate 98,369,137 downwards.
CAGATAAACTACGACGATGGCTTAGTTGTATAATAGTTCTACCCCGAGAAGATCTGGCAAAATTCAGTTTATTGTATAAGTATGTTGGCTTGCATGTGCTTATTATTTTATGTAAAAACATCAGCGACTATACATTAGATATTTTTCAAGAGGCAACTTCAGGACATTCGGCGAAAGATGAGAGACTCTGTCAAATTTTCTCAAAGCATACACATATCGTATAGCATTGTTAAATGTTGTTTGCAGTTTTCTGTAGTCCGAAGCATTACAGCCCGCAAAAATCTCAGCGGCATAAAACAATGTAGGAAGAATATAGCTTTTAACAAGAAGTAGCCTAATATTCAGAGGTGTATACTGTTGGGTTGTCCACAAATTACGAATCATAGAGTATAATTTTCCACAATTAGCAGTTATATGATCAAACCAGTTAAGATTTTTGTTGAAAATAACTCCAAGGTTCTTTGCTTTGTCAACAACTTCTAGGAGTGACGTTCCCAATAATAGTTGTATGTTGGTTCCAACTTCAACAGATTTATTACGGATAATTATTGCTTTTGATTTGCTTGGATTAAGCAGTAAACCGTTATTTGAAGCCCAATACTGAATTCTAGAAAGATCTTGATTGATATTAGACACACAGGTTTCTATAGAATCCAGGTGGCATGATGAATATAATTGTACGTCATCAGCATACATTTGAATATTCGAAAATTTCACTTGATCAGGCAAATCATTGGAATAAATGGAGTATAGAAGAGGGCCAAGAATTGATCCTTGAGGAACCCTTCTATTAAGTGGCAGTAAGGAGGAGTTGTATATTCCGTTGATTGTAAACTGTGATCGCATTGTGAGGTATGATGATATTAGGCGCACAGCGGTCGAATCAAAGTTAAAGTTATATCTCAGTTTATTACATAGTATTGGATGCAGGACACTGTCAAAGGCTTTTGAGTGATCAAGGAGTATGAGAAAAGCTATATCACCATTGTCAAGAGCAGACCGTAATGTTTCCACGACATCAGTAAGAGCAGTGAGACAGCTGTGACCAGGCCTAAATCCAGACTGTCGTGTGGTTAGAAGGTTTTTCTCATTCAGGTAGTTTTGGATTTGAATATGAAGAATTTTCTCTAGTACTTTGGATAGATATGATAGTATCGCAATTGGACGAAATTCGGCATTACCTTTTGGTATAGGAATAATTTTTGCAGTTTTCCATGCCACGGGGAAGGTGCTGGTCATAATAATGCAGTTATAGATATGAGTGATATATTGCAGAGTGTATGGTAGAATAATCTTGATGAATTTGGGATCAATTTCATCACAGCCAACCGAGTTGGATTTAATTGACATACAGCTGTTGTAAACTTCAACTTGTGTTACAGTTTTAAAACCAAATTCGGACTCAAAATTATTGTTTGTAATTGACATTATCTCTTGATCAGCGTTAGTCATCAAGGGACTAACAAATTGTGCATTCAGAGTATCCAGATTTATGTTAACATCCTGCTTCGCTTGTTTCAGTACACCAATTTTATTAATTTCATTCCACTTTTATTTACTTGTAATAGCATTATGAAATTTATGTTCATAGTAAGTTCTTTTATCATTCTGTATTTTGGAAACAACTGCACGCCGCACAGCTTTAAAGCTTTCGTAAAGTTCAGGTAGTTTATATCGCTTCCACAGTTTGTATTTATGGTTACGACGTGATATTAATGTTATAGTCTCAGAGTTGATCCATGGTTTTGATTCGTGTTTAATTCGTTTACACTTCAGTTTCACGTGTTTATCGTATAGCAATTTTAGGTTTGTATTAAGGAAGTGTAATTTTTCGTCAACAGTTACAAATGAATAAATACTGTACCAGTTTATTAATGAAATTCCAAGCGCGTGTTGTCAATATTCTTAAAATCTCTATATGTAAATGTCTCAGAATGTTCTTGTCTGAATTGGGAATGCCAGTTGTATGCTAGGAATATAATGTCGTGTTTGGAAAATGCTGAGCCACATAGTTGATCGTATTTTAACACGTCATTCAAGTCACTGACCCAGAAAACATCAAGGAGAGTATTTACAGTGGATGAGAAGTGCGTTGGAATAGTCTTATTGACTGGCGCCATGTTTAATGATTCCATACTTGAAATAAGACTCTTGTCTACCAAAAGGTTACAGTTAAAATATCCAGTTATAAGGACATCTTTATAGAGCACACCGATCTGCTCCAATTTCAACAAAAGTGGTTCATAATCGACTCTACAGTTTGGCCGATATACACATCCTATTAACATCTTCCCCGTAGCACCCTGAATCACAATAAATATATATTCCATGACGTCTGATGTTTCAGATCTGCACACTACTTTTGCTTTGAAAATGTGATACTGCCGAAACATTAATATGTTTGTTTTATGTGAACATATTATATGTTTGGAAGCATTTTGAGCCCAAAAATATTATATGCTTGGAAGAATTTTCCCCAAAGAAGATTGTGCTCATTCCCACATATAATTTTCACTTCCACGAAATTTTTTAGTTCTTAGCACCTTTTTCTGTAATACAAATAATTTTGAAGAAATTATTCAATTTTATAAATTTAACATTCGCCTGGACGGAAAATCGAACCGGGAACCATGCAATTTGTCAGCCAACACACTATCCACTGGGCTACGTAGCTATTATAGTCACCAGTAGACAATTATCGTTATAAGTTACATTTATATAGCATAGTTTGCAGCGCCCACGAGCCCATGCAAACATAACATTATTTAACAGAAACATACATTTGTTGGCCACGTGGAGCAGTGGTTAGCATGTCTGCCTTGCATGCAAAGGGTCGTGGGTTCAATCCCTGCTCCGGCCGAACACCATTCTTTTTTTAATTTACACATTTATATTTATACTATATAAAATTTTTATAATGAATCTTCGAAATGTGGGTTATTAAAGATTTACAGTCAGAAACAGTGCTTGATATAAACGAAATGGACTGAGCTTTTGGATAAAATGTTATTTTTTACTGCAAAAATAACAATTTTGTAACAAAAAACTGGTATAAAAGTTTGAAATTTTGGAAGGAATTCAAAAACTCTAAAAAAAGAAGAACGTGGAGTCGAGTATAAACATATATAAATAATTTTATAATATACACATAAATTTATTTAGGCGTGAAAAGTTTTTTTACTAGCATTTAACACAATTTTAAATGCATTTAAAACTTATCGTGTTATGTACTTAATTTCATTTTTACCTTTAAGGCTGGTATTAAGTTGGCATTATCGCTCTAAAATTATGTTTTGCCTTTCATTCATTTTTTATGAAGATCCCTTTGTAATTTTTGTATATTTTCCTCCGTTTTTTTAATTTCCTTTGCCTGAATATTTTGGTTTACTCCTCGTACATTCCGATTTCTTTTAACGAACCAAGAAAAAAATTGTGCCCATAATGCCAAAAGGCGAAAACACATGCTGTTTCTTTCCAATGTCTATTATCTTGGTTCCGAATCTACATAATGCCAAAAGGCGAAAACACATGCTGTTTTTTGTATTCAAATGTCTATTCTCTTGGTTCGGAATGTCTATTCTCTTTACTCCGAATACTCATTCTAATATTCAAATTAAATAATATTTAGACTTAAGCATATCAAATTTTTGGCCTTATCGTAAAACAATTTTCCGAAACAACATACAAGCGGTTTCACAGAAATTGCTCTCTTTTGATTCTCTCGCTGTGTTATGTTGATATCTTTGGTCAACCTTCCCGGTTTCCATCTCTATTTCTTTCTCTATACTCTCTCTCACTGTCGTTCTCTGAATAAAATATCACAGCATATATACGTTTACTCGAAATTTGTAAATTTATATATGTTTACATTCACACATATTATTTTTATGAAACATTCATGCCCCAAACATAATATGTATATTCTAACATATCAAGATATGTGTCCCAAACATTTAGTGTTAGTTGAGGAATATTTCATGTTAAATATAGTCAAAGCTCGGTTTAACGAACGATATATTGTCAGGCCCATTCGTTATTTAGAAAAATTCGTTAAAACGAACGGGAATATAAAATGTTCAATTTTTTTGAAAATCGTAGTTTTTTACCAGATGAGTAAAAATTCATAAGCATTTGGAAAACTACAGAGGCACTTAAAAATACTACTTTAAATAATCCTTAAAAACTGATGGACTTTTTGTAAATTTGTTGTTCTCGCGCTTGGTCGTGTTTGTGTTTTGCTCCGAGTTTTTGTTTGCAAAAAGACAATATACGCACCTTACAAAGG